>NW_026923558.1:0-219277 GCF_032062105.1 Saccostrea cuccullata | reverse complement strand
TTTTTGATACTAGTTATGCATGTGTATGTTACGCAGGATGATTCTGATTGCACGCAATCACGTGATAATATACATTAAAGAAACGCAAATAAATAGGTGTTATAATACTTTTTTTCTGTGTTATACCGTACCTAAAGTAATTCATAAAAAAGTTAAAAAGTCACTGAAGCAATTCAGAACGAAGTTGAAATTTTTAGTTTGATGTTTAGTATCCATCTTAATCTTTGTGTTTATTGTAATCAATTATATTCCCTCCACTAGTACATGTATGAATACGGGGTACCTGGTATTTCTTTTTACTGTTTGACAGATGGGCTCTCTTTGGCATTTTGATGCGTAAATCTTAAACGGGATACAATGTACAGTGAAGATAGCAAACTGATTAATAAAGTCTTTTAATTATAAATTTATTTTATTGTTACAAGGCGTCTCATTTTTTATGCTTTAAGAGACTGCCTAATTGAAGGTTGGACAAAAGACACAATGCTTACACCACATACAAGTCAAATTGATGCAAGGAATCAAAACAGCCACAAACCTATATTAAGCAGTAAAAGGTTTTCCTCCAAGAAAAAAAACCACTGCGCCAGAAAAGCTGAAACTTATATTGTCAAGTGAGCTTTTCTGAACAAAATTTGTCTGTTTTCTGTCGTATTTGTTGGGGTTGTTGTTGTCGTAAACTTTTCACATTGTCATCTTCTTAAGAACTACTTGGGAAATTTCAGCCAATATATAATTGTTCAAATCAGGGCCCCTGGGATAGGGCGAGGTCACAATATGGAATCCAAGTTTTACATTGAAATAGATAGGAAAATTCTTTAAACATCTTCTCAAGAACCACTTTGCCAGAAAAGCTGAAAATTATTCAGAAGCATCCCCGGGTAGTGTATATCAAAAATTGCTCAAATCATGCCCCCAGGGGTAAGGTGGAGCCATAATAGGGAATTCAACTTTTACATTGAAATATATAATAAGGAAACATCTTTTAAAATCTTTTTCTCTAGAACCACGTGCACTGGACCAGAGAAGTTGAAATCAATTTGGAAACACCCTTGGGTAGTGTAGATTCTAAATTGTTAAAATCTTGAAACCTAAGAGTAGAGCAGAGTAACAATAGGGAATCCAAGAGTTACATTGAAATATACTTGAACATTCTTTAAAAAATCTTAAGAACCAATTGACCAGAAAAACAGAATCTTATATGGAAGCATCCTATGGTAGTGTAGATTCTAAATTGCTCAAGTCATGGCCCCTGGGAGTAGGACAGGACCAAATTAGGATTTCATCAAAGTTTTCCATTGAAATATAAAGGAAAATTCTTTAAAAATCTTCTTTTCAAGATTCACTGGGCCAGAAAAGCTGAAACTTATACGGAAGCATCCTTGCATGGGTAGTGTAAATTCTAAAGATTGTTCAAATCATAAACCCCGCGGGTAGGTTGGAACCACAATAGGTATTACAAAGGGGAAATCTGGTAATGAACAAAGTAAATCAGGTGAGCGATGTTTGATTACAATATAACTTGGTCACGAATAGACTGCACATAGATACATATTATTTAATGTATAGGTTTTAAATTTTGTCATTCTAATTAACGGTGTTGCCCTTGTTACTAGAAAAAATTGTAGGAAAAATTGATTTAAATGGAAATCTTATAGCAACCATTACGAGTAAATATTGAGCGAATTTTAATACTTTTATTGTTTTTTTTCTTTTGTTTGTTAACAATATAATATGCTGCGGTCGATTATGAATTACTAAACATCTGATTTAAAAGAAAAAAAAAAACATGAAATAAAAGTACAATCATTTAGACATATATTTAACATTAAGCAATTAAAAAAAATCTTTGATATATGAAAACATCCATCAAAACAATGTATAGATCTATATATATATATACATGTATAATTTTTTTCCTTCAACATTCTAATCTCAGACAACCTCATATCTACATCAGCTGCACCTGCCACCGATAATGCACTAATGCAATTCACCGAAACGAAAAAGAAAATAGAATATAATGTTTAACGTGAATAACCACGTGCGTTTTGTGAAAATTTCTTTCGTTTTCTAAGTTTCTGTGAATTGTGCTTAAGCAAAGTTTATTTTTATTAATAATTACAAAGGAAAGAGAAAGGGAAGTAGATCTACATCATTTTAAAACAGATCGATTTTTTTCCGAAGTGAAGCTGCTTAGCTGACAAATCTGTACACGTGGAACAAAAATAAGGTAAGCTTACGCTCATTTTGTACTTTTTGAAACGTTCAGAGAATTAGTTTTTTTTTCTTTTAAAAGTCTCGATCAGTCCCTAGGATGATACGAAATGAACAGAGGAAGGGTTCTGGCATGTAAAAAGTCATTTTTATATGAAGTTCGGAGACCACCATAGATATCTATCTATCGGTCGTTGATGGTGTCCCAGTAGGACTAAAAATTGACAAAAAGGAAGTAAAGCTAGCAGATTAGAAACAGAAAATAAGTTTAATTGATGCAAAGCATCAAATCGACCGTATGGTGGTCCTGGAGGTACTGGGCACGAATTGTCCTGCTACATCCGATCACATGGGATACGTCACAGCACCTGTTGTGACGTGTACATATCCTCTCTTTTCTGTTACATGCTGCAGAGTACGGACATGTCTTAGTCTGCTCCGTTATTGTCACATGTATAATATATTGCGGTCACTTAAAAACATCGGGTTAATTTTTCACATTTTATTCTAGGACCCATTTGAATCATTCTGTTGATTTTTTTTTTTGTAAAAATTAAATTATACATTTTCTCTTCAGAAAACTTAAACTGTCGAAAATTATGTGAATTTGCAAGTCCAACGCTACATATGTTCTATTTTTACTTAATATTTTACTCAAATTTTCCAGTACCAATATGACTAATGTCTTACTGATTTAAAGTAACAAAAAGTTATCTTTATTAAAAGTATTACAAAAATTTGCAATAGATCAATTAATAATTCTGAAATAAGGCTCATTCTCAAGTCCAATGTCTGATTTCACAATCTTCTTACAGGGGTCTGATGGGCCATATTTCAGACTATGTGGGCAAAAAATGTGTGGTTGAATTTCTTTCAAATCATAAATAAATAGAGATTTTGTATCTTAGAACAAAATCTCAGTTTCAGAAAAATTAAATTTGAAGAAAAAATTTGCCCTATCTATTGTGTCCTACCTTAAGAATTAATTTTCTGAACTAGGCCTTATAAAAACAAGAACATCTCATTTCCCCATATGCACTTTCTAACACAAACACAATAAGATCGGTCGCTGCTGCGGCCGACATAATAAGTTGTCAGACCACCTGATTCATTTTTTTCTCATCACTGCTGGAAAAGTTGCTGAAATATCGAGAAATATGCAAATTTTAATGTGTTGATTTTAGACAACAACTTGTATTACATCTTTCTGCTTCAAACCTTAGAAAAATGACGGAACTTCTTGATCAAAAATACAGACTGAGATCAGTTGTCCACCTGGATAGGAAAGACGTGTCACTTGCGGTTACTGTATAAGATCAGCAGAGATGGGTGTTCAGCAGCAACATTTCACCAACAGTGCAACGGTCAGGGCGCAACAGTGACGGTTTTCTACAACACTAACAACACAATATACGGGGGGTACCTGGCACAGAGCTGGAATTCTAATGGCGCATATATCAATGATCCTAATGCATTCTTGTTTCGACTGCAGTATAATGGGTCATCGAATCCACTTAAGTTTCCCTTTTCCAACACAGCTACTGCAGGGTATGGACAAGCAAGTTATGGCCCAACTTTTGGTGGGCACGACATCTATTCCTTTAATGGAAACATCAACAAGTTTGGAAATTACTTTCTTTTGAATGGCTCTTTCAATATGGGGCACTCGTACACTTTAAATGGACAAAACTCCAACTCCATTGCAAATAGTCATCTTCAAGTGACTGATCTCGAAGTATACCAAGTAAAAGGTATTCTTAAGTTATAAAATGAATAGTATCTTTACATTATTAATTGTACAAACTATTACATGCATAACAAATTCAATCGGTATTCTTAGGCAAATTGTGAAAATTTTTATTTTAGATGGCCCTGACCCAAACAAATCTCCAGGAAAGACAGTGGATTCTGTTCTTGATAACCCATGGAGAAAGTTTCCGGAATTTAATGATGAGGTATTGAGGTTAATATATTATGTGGAAATTTCTTTTTTCAAGGGATAAAAAATAAAAAAGAACAGATTTGCTCATTTCTAACACAAAGTAAACTGATATTTAAAAAAAAATGATTGCGTTGGATAAATTTGTAAACAAACATTCTAAGAATAAGAAATGAAAGTAGCCTTCCGGTAAGTGAAATGACCGTATTCCCATTAAAATATGAAAATGCCACAATGTCGGCAAATTTCACTGAAAACGAACAAAATACAAGCTTTACTTATGACTCAACGTAGACTAGTCCACCAAATTTAAGCTTAATATTGGCAAACAAAATGAAAATGATGAAAAACCCTTAAAGATGGCTCAGTGTTCTGAGAGCCGAGTATACAAGTACATGTAGGTATAAATTTGCAGTTCGCCGCCGCAAATGGTGGCATCTTCGTATGTGTTGAAACTCGATCTCGAGAGGGACAACAAACAAACAAATAAACGAACATACCGAATTCATCAAATGAATTTTTAGAGACAAGAGTGATATATGATAATCTAATGTGTATAGGTTACATGTATAATGTACTCCTACAAGTAAGAGCCTTGGTTAACGTCCTTACGCTCCTTATATATCTCGGACCCTACATCCGAAGGCCATTTGCTAACGAGCTCGTTCCACCTGAGATTTTGGGCGGAACTTATTATGCGTGAGATAAACTGTTAAAAAGTAATTTTAAGGTATCTACGTGTTTGTATGAGGAATAAAAGTCACAAGAAATAATAAAATCCATTTTTTTTTCAGAGTGCATTATTGCAGATTGCTAGTCAGAAAATGAAATTTTCGTTGCCTTAAACTTGTTTCATTTCGTCAGATTTTCTTCTTTCCATTCCCGAATTTTAAACAGACGACATGTTTTAATTTTGCTTCGATTTTAAAAATAATGGACTTATTGCTAATACGAGAGATTAATTTTTGTCTTTTATGCTTAAGTTTTATCGTAAATAGTGAGTATTTTATTGTTTTGTGTCATTCGTTAATATACAAAGCCTTATTTTTAATTAAATAGTTTATTTCCACTTGGGTTCCAGTGGCGAGATTTTTACTTTGGATGCTAGAGGTTACGCGGCGCCAAGTCAAAAGTATCTCGCCGTGAACCCCTAGCATGCTTGAGTAATGTATTATGTAAAACAAGTACGAATAGTAACATGTATATTCCAATAATTTAATTCTGGTTGTAACGCTGTATTTGATTGGATAAAAAATTTACTTCATATCGTATAAAATGGGTTGCCTACGTCACAATTACTTTCCTCCAAAACTTATCAATCCGCTTGACGTTACGTTCAAATTTTGTACAAATTGAAGTCATTTTGTTAGAACAATCATCTTATTTTCTTACATCAAATGAATGAAAATTAAATTATAAGCAATGAATTTAATAGCTACCCATTTTATACGGTATAAACTGGGTTGGAACAGTTTACGCTTTTTAATAAACCGCTTCGCGGTTTATAAAGCGTAAACTGCCCCAACCCAGTTTATACCGTATAAAATGGGTAGCTATTAAATTAATTCCTTAATTAATAATTATCATTTTAAAGATTTTGATGAAGTTAATTTTGTCAATGTGAACGTGAATTTTGCAAATATCAGGCAGTTCAACAAGTAAAGGAATTGATTGTTGATTTTGAACCTGAGAGTGACGCTGAATTGTCTGCCGTCAACATTCTTCTGATTGGTCAGATTGGCGCGGGAAAATCCAGCTTTTTCAACTCTGTCAATTCCATTTTCCGCGGGAAAATAACTAGTAAGGCTCGCAGTGGGAGTTTTGAACATAGTCTTACAACAGTGGTAAGATTGATAGCTTTGAAAGTTGCAAATTTAAATCTTTTCTGTCAGTGTAGTAATATTGCATGATTATAGGTTGGTGCTTCAGACGTATAATTATATTACTCTATTTTTATTTTATTCATATAAGTGAATGGGATTGGACAGCAGGCAAAGCCTATTTTAGCCCTCTCCCTATTACTCTATATAAGTTAAGATCATGATATGTGAAGTCATACCAGTGTTTGAAATGTTTAAATACTTGCAAATTGAATAGAATATTTTGATATTATTTTCATTGGAGCTTTAAAATATTGGTGGTATATAATGTATCCTCTGAATTTAAAAACTAAGAACTAGTGTTGTACACATTTTTCTTAGTTTCGAAAGTACACCATCAAGGACCAGAACTCTGGACATAATCTGAAGATCCGCCTGTGTGATACCCGGGGTCCGGAGGAGGACTTTACAATAGACGCCCAGGAGATGGCTTACATACTGGACGGTAACGTACCGGACAGGTACCAGGTATGATACAAATATAAAAAGATACCAATAGACGCTCAGGAGATAGCTTATATACTGGACGGTAACGTACCGGACAGGTACCAGGTATGTTTGAAATATATATAAAAAAAAAACCAATAGACGCTCAGGAGATAGCTTACATAATGGACGGTAACGTACCAGACAGGTGACAGGTATGATAAAATATATATAACGTCCAGTATGCCAGGTATGATAGAAATATTGCAATATTTGTTTTTAATAAGCCTTTTTAAGGGTGCATTGACACAGATTTAAAGTTAATATTTTCTTTACAATATCAAGACCTACTTAATAGCATATTTTTTAAATATATTTCACACAAAAATATATTGAAATATATATTGAAATCTTATTTCATCTTTAAGTTATTGAAACTTCAAATTTTTGGATGGTTTTGATTGACACGACCTTGCACTCTCACGAAGAAGAAGGTATGGTTTCCATACAAATTTTGCCCTGTGATATTCTAAAAAATGAAACTGGTGTTAAAGTTGAAAACTCATGCTTTTTAAATAAAAGAAATTCAATGCAAAAAAATCATACAAGTCATTTTTCTCACATAAGTTTCTAAATGCTAATTATGACCTCATAAACATGTGCATTTACCCGTTTTTTCTTGAAAAGTTGCAGAAGACACTAATTTTCAATGGAATTTTCTTTCAGATAGCTTTGTCCACAGGAATTGCCCACAAAAATATTGAGATATGTGATTTGTTATTTTATTTTGCCCAAAGTATCAAAAAGTTATCGTGGATGACGTCTGTGGACACTATTTTCTAAAGGAAAATCACCCTTGAAATGTGCCATTTTGAGGCTTTTTCAGTTGAAAATAGTGAAATGCTTCACATTAATGACGTCATATTTGCAGAATGGTAGTTATTCATGCCATATTCTTTCCTGGTTTATCAGATTCATTTATTCAACTAATATTTAAGCCAGTTTCAAAACTTTTTGATGTCATTACATTTTTTGGGCGCCAGAAGGCTAAAACCATACCTTCTTCTTTTACATTTAATATAATACTTATATAAGAAAAGTTGCAATCTTGACTTTATGTGTATTAATGGAAAATATATAAAAACTTTAATCCAGACGGATGTGACCGGTCAACAGGGGATGCTCACTCCTATCTAATCCCACCTATGATGTTTTAGAGGTCCATGTTTGCTTTGCTCCTATTTTGTATTTTGTTATGTACATTGATGCTGCATACTGTTTGTTATCTCCATATCCTTCCATTAATCTGAGAATCGTTCTTTAGGGTTTGTAATGTGATTAGCGAACATCCAAGAAATACTATATAAAGTTTACAAAAGGAAAATTAAATGAAACAATTTTCTTCTAGTTTAATCCATCGTCACCATTCACTACAGAAACGTTTGGTTTCATTCAAAATTCAGGACTTGGAGACAACATTCACTGTGTGGCGTTTGTAGTGGACGGAAGTACAATTGACGTTATGCCTCAACAAATTCTCAAACATCTTAAAGATTTACATGGGATGATGAATCAGAGAAGTGAGTGATTAATTATAAATTAGTTTGGCTAATTCTAGGTATTGAACGCATCACGGAAATCAACACACATTTCTCCGAAAAATGGTAAAATAATATATTCTTAGAAGACGTTTTGATGATGAGTTCTTTGAACAGTCTATTCAATTTACTATCAACTTGTTTATTTGTTTCATAAACAGATATTCCCCAGGTCGTGTTTTTGACCAAGCTGGATAAAGTTTGTCCAAAAGTCGATGAGGATACGTCGAATATATTTTACAGTCCAGCTGTCCGTGACACAGTCAACAAGGTTGCTGACGTCATGGGATTACCACGTGGCCATATCATGCCAATCAAAAACTACGAGAATGAAACAAGTTTGGATCCAAATATTGACATCTTGATTCTGAAGGCGTTGAAGCAGACGGCAGATTTTGCAGACGACTACTTGGAGGAACAGCTGGATAAAATAGCCGCCGAAGGAAGAAGAAAGGAGAAAGACTAGTACTAAAGCAAAATGGTTGTTTTTTTGGGAAAATTTATGAATAAATTTTAAGACGACTGTAAAAATAATTCACGAGTAAATAAATATATATGCACTGAAATTTTGACTGGAAAAAGAATGTGAATGCTGAAATGTCGCATAAGTAGACATTCATTTAAATATTTGGAAGGGAAGACGTTTGATTATTATAAAGGGATTTCCACAAATATCCGCAAGCAAATCATTCAATTCTGCATGAGATGTTTCCTAATCTGTTGTACTAGTATTTGATAGGATATAAATTGGCTAACCTACAATTTCATAATAATAGACTATATTTGAAATGAGAAGAGCATTTATATTAAAACCATATATATATATATATATATATATATATATATATATATATAGGTATATGAGGTTGTTTGTGGGCATCGATCTTCTAAGCTGGTTTGTGGGATCTCGCATTTCTACATTGTATAGCTATGCCATATTCATAATTTAGGCGTTATATATGGTCCTTATAAAATATATAATATAATTTTTGAGTTAATATTAAAAATGTTGTATATAATTGTGGGTCAAAACCTTCCTATATATAGAGCATTGTGGGATAAACTATATACATCGCACAATCCTCTTCATATATGAATTCTATGACCCGTAATATTATCTTATGCTATATATATTATTAACTGCAATGCAAAATGAAAAGACATAAGAATTAATGTTTGATAAAATATCTATAGATATATACATGCATGTATATTTACTTATGTACAAAATAGAATAAATCACTAAGAACAGTTTTGCTGATTTCAATATAAAATTTTCAATATTACTTTTCAAGTACTTTCGGATCATATTAAATAATGATTTACATGAGTTACATTACTTATGAGAATCTTAACAAGATATTCTAGGGATATCCTCTCTCGCAATATAATTCATACAATCAACTGCCCCACAATGTTATATATATATATATATATATAGTGACCCACAAACAGCGATGATCACTACATAATTATACATAGAGTGTCCCACAATCACGTGCGGTATATTTATTCCACAATTCATTATATACATATAAACAATGACCTACAGTTCATTACGTACAAACACTGTATAAACAGTGACCCATAATCAAGTGCAATGTATTTATCGCAAAATTCCTTATATACATATATACAGTGACCCACAAACTGGTATAATCACTACCTCCCCCCAATTCTTTATATACTTACATACAGTGATGAACGCGTGCTGTTATTTATGTATTTTTTTTTTTAAATATAATGTAGAGAACGAGTGCAATTTTATTTTAAATTGTACAGAATATTCGAAATACAGATCAGATTTATTTTCTAGCATATAATGCAATCGAACTTTTTCTATGTCGGATCTAAATACTTCTATTTTCCTTTTAACGCATTTTTTCTAGGCAGATATTAATCATACATGCATACATGTAGCGGTATATATTTCCTTTATTTTTGCTAAAAGTGGCATATAGGTCCGATGGGCTGAGTGTTTGAATATTTGTATTAAATGTTTCTCATATGATTGTACGTGTATTGTATAATAACATATGCCGCTTTAATAAACATTTTACTTATTTATCCAAAATTTTTTTTATAACATATAAACAGTGACCCACAATCAGTTATAATCACGTGCGATAATTTATCCCACAATTCATTTTATATATGAACAGTAACTCACAATCAGTTTTAATCACGTGCAATTTACTTATTCCACAAAATGTTAAAAATAATATTTAAGTACTTTCGGATCATATTAAATAATGATTTACTGCGACACATTATTTATAAGAATCTTATCAAAATATTCTCTCTCGCAATATAATTTATACAATCAACTGCCCCACAATGTTATATATATATAGTGACCCACAAACAGCAATGATCACTATATTTATTATACATAGAGTGTCCCACAATCATGTATAATCACCTGCGGTATATTTATTCCATAATTATATACATATATACAGTGACGCATGGTTTTAACCACCTGCCATATATTAATCCTACAATTCATTATGTACATATATACGAGGGGTTATCAAAAAGTTCGTGGACAAGCGCCATAAAATTAAAACCGCTTAAGGTACATCAAATTTTAAAATATCAAGTAAGCATTATCTTTTCTATATAAAGAATAAATCATTAATCGTAAGTTTTATTTTTTGATAAATTAGTAATGTTTTTGTAAGCAATGGTATCATCAGGCGGCGCAACCTCGAATACAACGTTTCTGCAACTTAATTGTAACTGAGAAAATACTTTTGATATGAATATTTAACATCTAAATATCCCATTAATTCAGGTATGTGTTTGGACACAACTGTTCTATACAATATGATATTTTCACTTCATTCTGGAAGTTCTATGAAATTTTATCCTAAATTTTACATGGAGTGTCTAAACAAATAAGGCTCTGAATGTGACGTCAAAATGGCGGACGGGTTTCCTTATCCAACATTTTTATAGTTTTACCCCTGAAAAAACTGTTATAGGCACAGTACTTGTCTTTTAATGTCAGAATAGATTCAGAGAGTAAAGGGATGCACGGTTAATGTCAATTTGTAGTCAAGATGTGAAAAATCAATCACGTCAAATAATGACGTTGATAATGTGTTGTAGATATTGAAGTCCAAAAAGCTAAATAAGCTGGTACAATCAAGCGAGGAACCTCTCCGAATGTATAAATCCACTTTAATTTTTATATTCCTTAAAAACCGCTGTTCATGTCATTGTTAAGTCATGTAAACAAGGCGGGTTTAAGTCCTTCCTCAGCTCCACGGAATTTCTTCAAATTAAGTATATGAAGTAGAAAAAGGGGACATTGAAAAACAGTGACGTTGTCGAACGTCATGAAATTGAACGGCGACAGCGCCGGGTGATCATATAATGTCATTTTTTATCTTATTATAATTTGGCAAAATAATGAACGTGTCAAGCTAAACTGTTCAACATTTCTTTATTTTTGGTTGTTTTATGTTCCAAAAAAATTTTGAAAGCACAGACTACATAGTACTAATTTTATAGCCTCGGTCCACGAACATTTTGATAACCCCTCTCACAGTAACCCACAATCAGTTTAAATCAAGTGCAATGTATTTATCGCACAATCCATTATATACATATATACAGTGACCCACAAACTGGTTTAATCACTAACACCCCACCCCCATTCTTTATATACTTACATACAGTGACCCACCAGTTATAATCAGGTGCAGTATATTTATGAATTTTATTTTTCAAAAGATGTAGTAGAGAACGAGTGCCACTTTTTATTGAATTGTTATGAATACTAGTACTTGAAATACAGATCAGGTTTATTTACGAGCATAAAATGCAATCCAACTTTTTCTATGTCGGATCTAAATACTTTTATTTTCCTTTTAACGCATTTTCCTGAGCAGACCTTAAAATATATTAATCATACATGCAAATGCAATCTTTTTTGTACAGAAAACCGCTAAGCGTAATAGTTTTGTTTAGCGGTATATATATTTCCTTTATTTTTGTTAAAAGTGGCATATAGGTCCGATAGGCTGAGTGTTTGAATATTTGTATTAAATCTTTCTCATATGATTGTATGATATAATAAGGCATGCCGCTATAATAAACACTTTACTTATTTATCCAAATTCTTTATAACATAAAAACAGTGACCCACAATTAGTTATAATCACCTGCGATAATTTATCCCACGATTAATTTTATATATAAACAGTAACTCACAATCAGTTTTGATCACGTGCAATTTATTTATTCCACAAAATTTTCAATATCATGTTTAAGTACTTTTGGGTCATTTTAAATAATGATTTACTGCGATACATTATTTATGAGAATCTTAACAAGATATTCTAGGAATATCCTCTCTCGCAATATAATTTATACAATCAACTTCCCCACAATGTTATATATATATAGTGACCCACAAACAGCGATGATCACTAGATTATTATACATAGAGTGTCCCACAATCATGTATATGTTAATGGTATGTCCAGGCGGTGCAAATTCGAATACGACGTTTTTGCAACCTATGTGTAACTGAGAAAAATTCTTTTGATATGAACATTTGACATCTAAATATCCCATTAATTCAGGTATGTGTTGGGACGCAATTGTTCTATACAATATGATATTTTCACTTCATTCTGGAAGTTCCTAAATTTTACATGGAGTGTCCAAACAAATAAGGCCCTGATTGTGACGTCAAAATGGCGGACGGGTTTCCTTATCCAACATTTTTATAGTTTTAACCCTGAAAAAAACTGTTATAGGCACAGTACATGTACTTGTCTTTTAATGTCAGAATAGATTCAGAGAGAAAAGGGATGCACAGTTAAAGTCAATTTGTAGTCAAGGTGTGAAAAATCAATCACGTCAAATAATGACATTGATCATTTGTTGTAGATATTGAACTCCAAAAAGCTAGATAAGCTGGCTCAATCAAGCGAGGAACCTCTCCGAATGTATAAATCCACTTCTATTTTTATATTCCTTAAAAACCGCTGTTCATGTCATTGTTAAGTCATGTAAACAAGGAGGGCTAAGTCCTTCCTCAGCTCCACGGAATTTCTTCATATGAGGTAGAAAAAGCAGACATTGAAAAACAATGACGTTCTCGGACGTCATGAAATTGAACGGCGACAGCGCCGGGTGATCATATGTCACTTTTATTTTATAATAATTTGGCAAATAATGAACGTATCAAGCTAAAATTTTCAACATTTCTTTATTTTTGGTTGTTTTATGTTCCAAATACATTTTGAAAGCACAGACTACATTAGTTCTAATTTTATAGCCTTAGTCCACGAACATTTTGATAACCCCTCTCACAGTAACCCACAATCAGTTTAAATCAAGTGCAATGTATTTATCGCACAATCCATTATATACATATATACAGTGACCCACAAACTGGTATAATCACTAACACCCCACCCCCATTCTTTATATGCATACATACAATGACCCACAACCAGTTATAATCAGGTGCTGTATATTTATAATTTTTTTTCTAAAGATAAAGTAGAGAACGAGTGCCACTTTTTATTGAATTGTACTGAATACTAGTACTTGAAATACAGATCAAATTTATTTACAAGCATATAATGCAATCCAGCTTTTTCTATGTCGAATCTAAATACTTTTAGTTTCCTTTTATCGCATTTTCATAGGCGGACCTCAAAATATTTATATTAATCATACATGCAAATGCAATCTTTGTTGTACAGAAAACCGCTAAGTGTAATAATTTTGTTTAGCGGTATACATAATTCCTTTATTTTTGTTAATAGTGACATATAGGTCCAATGGGCCGAGTGCTTGAATATTTGTATTAAATGTTTCTAATATGATTGTATTGTATGATAACACATGCCGCTATAATAAACAATTTTAATTACTTATTTACTTATCTAACAATTCTTTTTAACACATAAACAGTGACCAACGATTAGTTACAATCACATGCGATAAATAAATTCCCACAATTCATTTTATATATATTTATATAAAGAGTAACTCACAATCAGTTTTAATCACGTGCAATATATTTATCCCACAATTCATTAACTACATATATACAGTGACCTACAATTAGTTAAAATCACGTGCAATATATTTAGCCTACATCCATTATATACATATAAACAGGGACCCACAAACTGGTACAATCACTACAGTAACCCCCCCCCCCCCCTCCTTCAATTCTTTATATGCATAATTATACAGTGGCCCACAATTACTTAAAATCACCTGCAGTATATTTATCAAACAATTTATTATACATGTATACATATATACAGTGACCAACAATTTATTTAGTTAAAATCATGTGCAATACTGAAAGAAAAAGGAAACGCAGGGATGAATAATGTTCGAAAAAAGTTTGACCACATGACCGAAAATTACAAAATTTGGTCAGAGGAGAAATTTAATTACTGTGCACCAAAATTAGTATTCAGAATTACTCAACCGTAAAATTTATGAGGTCACGTAAGGAAAACGCTAACGACGACTTTGCAACAAATCTTGTTGCATTATTTGATGCATTTGAGGTATTAATTGTTCAATTGTTTTCGAATTGCCTAACTAATGAAAAAGGCAACAATGGTTTACTAAGCAGTTTCTTGTAAATTTTCCCCCATAAAACTTGTTACCTTTTGTCAGAGAGGGTCTGGAATTGTTATCAAACAACTGTGACGATGACAGACGTTAACGCGAAACAGAGCCATATAACGAGCGGGTTATTCGTCCTGCCATCTTTTCAATCTCCAGCTTACTACCACAAAAATAGCCATCTATACAGTAGACGATTATAATCATTCCATTCATACGAAATTTGAAAAAAAAAAAAAAACCTATTCCGCAATTGGTTTTTTGAGCCAGTCAACTTACTGTTGTATTTAGCTCACTGGCGCATGCGCGCGCCCTTTGACTTATTTTTTTTGCGTGGTCACCCATGCCAAATATAGCCATGGTTTGAAAGATAAAGACTCTGATGAAATTCCATGCAAAGGAGAAATAAGGTTCTGACAGATGCACGGGAGAGACATTGAAGATAATGAGAGTTTTCGATTTTCACTTTTTGGGGGTATCGTCATTTGAGCTTCAATAACTCATGAATTATTAGACAAATTTGGTTATATCTTTTTGAAAGATGATTTTAAAAGTTAGATAGGAAAACCAACAAATATTTTACGAAAAACAAATGTAATTCACCTCAAAGGTTTACCCTACGTTTCTTTTTCCTTTCAGTATATATATATATCCCATGGTTCAGTACATTGTATACATATATACAGTGACCCACAAACAATAGATTTTTACAATATGCGCATTTAAATATAGTGAATCTCAGAGTGGTATACATGAAAACTCACTTTATTTTTCACATAATATATTGTATATTGAAAGATCACTGTCAAAAGACATATAATAAGCATCCACGAGTCAAATTTTATATTTAGTATTTACCGCTTGTGTTATATATTAAATCAAAGCTTATTAAAAATTATTCAAGAAAAATATAATTTTGAGATTTTCCGGTCAAGCATTGTTACTAAAAATAGATTGCAAAATGTAACGGTATTGCTCTAGTGTGTGACCACTTTTCTGAAGAAAATATGTTGTATCATTGAGGTCAAAACGTAAGGTAATACATTCAAAATATAATCCCTCTCTTCTTTTTCTTTTACCCAGAATCAGAATTATTCAAGTTCAATCGCATCAAACAAATAGATTGACCTGAATCATTAGATAGAGTCTTCTTCCCGTATAATTAATCTGGTCACACGAGACACGCAACGTTACGTTTACGTTATGCTTATAAAAAGACGTCAACAAATCCAATCAATAAAATGATCACAAATTAATTTAAAAAAAAAAAAAGCAAAAATACTAAATTATATCTATTGATAAGAATTAGTCCATAGTATAGCAATTGAAAACCTACAAAAAAGTATAATTTACTATAGATTATATCTTGTTAAATAGTGTCATATTTTCGCTAACTCACCAGAAGAATTACAGAATATACTTGAAGCGGTACACTGCAAAGATCAAAATTTAATTATTCAGGAAAAGAGGAAGCTTTAATTTTTCATGGACTTATAATTATGAAATTTTGGAAATTGTCAACTATTTTTACTACCTGGAATTATGTTTAAACTATAACGCTTTGCCCGGAAACCCAAAATATGTGTCGGATAAAAAAGTAAGATAGGAGGTACACAACGGATCCATATAATAAAGATTCTGTGAAAGTTTCATTAAATTCCACTCAGTGATATAAGAGGAGTTGCGGATGAGATGGGTACCCCAAAGCGTAACATACATATGGACGGATGGACATACAGACGGACGAACATACCGATTACAGTATACTCTCCTCTTTTCAAACGAGGGGGGGGGTATAATAACCTGAATAAAAAGCTAAATTCGATTTAAACTGTAATATTCAGAATTTGAATTCAACACAACTGAAAATCACGTGTCAACTCTTTGATATACATGTATATATATTGGAAGTTCTTTTGTTTGGAAGCTGGGGTTTTCATGAATCTCTAGAAATTTAAAGACTGTATTTATCCTTTTGAAAAATTAATCTTTGTGTTAGGCACAATGCATGCAATTACAGTATTCAGTGGGATAAGGGGGATGCATCCGCCCCACCCCTAAAATTGTTAGCGTAAATCATAGTTTCGTCGAGAAAATGTAAAAATGTCTACTCGGTAGACCTCAATTTTACCTACAAAATCCCTAGAATCCAGGAGCTTCCGGGGGCTTCCCCCGGACCCCCTGCCTACTTTTGGCGCCCCCTCTAAACTTTAATTCCTGGATCCTGGATTTATAGAGAGTTGGAGTGATACCCACTGATTATACAAAGGAAACTAAAAATCATGAAATTTTGATGTAAATTATTTTTAAAAAAATAAAACTGCACTTTAAATTCTTCATACAAATACATTTGATATGATGCGGAGAATTGGTCAGGAACGAGTATTACATGTAACTGGGAGCGTGATGTAAATCTTAAATTATTTAGATAGGAATGGGAGAGTTATATATTATGAATAAATTCAATACTAAATAATTGAAACAATTATGTTTGAACTGGACATTTAAAAAAAGATTGCGGAATATTTATTAAGTCAAAAATATGACAGCAGCATATAATAAATTCTAAAAGGGAAAAAGAGGGGGAAAATTTAATTCAAAATTAATTTGAACGACATTTAAATAATCATGTAGATCTTTCTGTTTATTGTTAAAGGTTGTCCAAATTGTTTGTAAATTATTAAAGCACTATATCCTTTTCTCGCTCTTTTCTCTCTCTCTCTCTCTCTCTCTCTCTCTCTCTCTCTCTCTCTCTCTCTCTCTCTCTCTTGTAAAACATTTAATTCCCCCCGCTTTCGCGAAAGCGAGGAGTCTAATTAAATTAAATCTTATTTGTCTTGCTTTTTGTCAGTCAGAATGTAAATCTGTTCGTATGTTACAAAAATTTAACCTTGGTCCACAGGGGCATCTTATCCACTCTGTTCTCTACTTCACATATAAAAATATACGTGTATTTTTATATGTGAAGTAGAGAACAGAGTGGATAAGATGCCCCTGAGCTTGGTCATATCTTTTGAATTAGAACAGAGAAAAGATAGAATATTTATGTTATTCATGTGTTTTATCTATGACAAAACCTTTCTAAATGTACTATAATTTTTTTTACCACTTTACCATGAGCTTGAAGTTTGACCTACTTTTCAAAAACTTGAACCTTGGTCATAACTGTTGAATGAGAAAAGATACAAGTCACGAGCCCACAAGCCACGGTTCGGAGTCCGCTTACTAGTATGTGATAGGATCGTACATTTTAGTCGTGGTTTGTGACGATGGAAAAGATAGGGCTTTCACATTTCATATGTATATTACCATTTCTAAATACACTATGGATTTTGACCTTGTGACCTTGAACATTGACGTTTAACATATTTTTCAAAAAAGTTATTTTTCCCTTACAACTTTTGATTGAGCAGGCTTTCATATTTGACATGTTCATTACGTGTGTCAAAAAATTTCAACACATGCTAAGATTTCTGACCCCCTTGAGCTTGACCTTTATGTTTGACCTAATTTTCAAATAAATCAACTTTGGTTATAACTTTTGAATGACATACGATAGGGCGTTCATATTTGGCACAATATGCCATAAATAATGACATATCACCCACATAGACACAAACAGCCGGTAAAACAAATAAACATTTTGTATATATACGTACTTGTACATGTATAGTACATCTGTTCATGCAGCACTAAGTTTACTTCAAAGAATTCGATGAGCTTGCAATTTTTTCATCACATAAAGATTCTGTGAAAGTTTCATTAAATTTCACTCAGTGGTATAAGAGGAGTTGCGGATGAGATGGGTACCCCAAAGCACTAAGTTTACTTCAAAGAATTCAATGAGCATGCAATTTTTTCATCACCATGTATGTTCACTAAATTAGATGTTCAATGACTGGACCGAAGTTTTGTCCAAGACATTTGATATATATATACTTTTATTTATTCTTATTACGTAAATGAAATTTTTCATAAGTGAATTCGTCAATCCTGTTTTAATAACCAAAAAAGTACAATCTGAAAAGAGTCAGAAATGAAAATTTGAAAATGTCAGAAATGAAAACTAAAACATCTCGGCCACGAAAAGTTGAAAATACGAAAAATTTCCAATCGGCAGTCCTCGGCTGACTCCGCTACGCCCCATTCAAACCTTCGAGGTATGATGCATGAGCCACCTAAGAAGCTCTCAGGGAAAAATTCCGGAAATAAAATGCAGCTGTGAGACCACAATTTTAATCTGCTTGTTTAAATATTTATTCAAGACCTCTTTGATGCATCTGTAATATTATTTTGCGTATTTGATTTTTACTACCTTTCCATCTACCCATCCATATGTTCATACTCTACATAGCGTAAGAACTGGGGGTTGGGGGTCTAGGGCGCTTTAAAAGGTCATAAATTCTGTATTGAAAACTTTGTGAATTCTTGTTAAGAGATGGCTGCAGAACTGTAGTTCTCCGAAAATAATATATTGGCAGACCGGAGAGCTACAGTACCAGCCATTGAAAAAACAATATATATTTTTTGTGTACAAAAGAATGCACGTTTTTCGATTTACGAATTCCTCCATGTTTTTAAAATGTCCCTTAAAATATTTCTAACCGTGTGTTCCAAACATATTCTCTCACTCTTTCCTCAACAAAGCATTCCTTAAAACTGTTATTAAGGAGGAATGCCACATCAACTTTTTATTTTATAGATCTCTGAGTCAACCTTTATGATCTATTTTTTTTTTTTTTTTTTATTATTATTATTATTTTTTTTTTTTGAAAAAATAAAAAAAAGAATATGGGCGAATAAGGCGGACAAAATGCCTATTCCCCATTTTCAAAAGGTGACTTATTTCCCCTGAAGGGAACTCTTTTACTGTGTTTAATACGCATGCGCCTTAAATAAAGTCACTTCCGCGGACGTTCTTGATGTAAACATGTTTATGGTAATGCCTCTGTCATATGGAAAAATGTTATTGTTTTTGTGAATAAAAACTAATCTTAAACTGATTCGTATTTTTTTAATTGCCCACTCATAGTCTCTTTCTGGATTTGTATTAATCTGTATAGTAGTATAATAAGGCCTGTGTATAGCAAACTGATAAAATGCGATACATATTCAAATAGATATATATAAAAAAATAATAAAAGCTCTTTTCAATTATATCATTATTTATAAAATGTGCAAATTTTATTTTTTACAAATTAATCTAGCCTATTTTTCTTCTCTGCAATTTTTTGGAATATTAAAGCTCCATCTATAGCTTAATGTAAAATCTCTAAAATTAATTGATTCATTGTATAGTATTAAAAGTTTGAATGGAATTCAAAAATAATTTAATCTCACAAAGACTGAAAAATATTTGCCTATGAAAAAAGTCTGAGCTGCATTTAATCAAAGTTTTAGCAGAATCTAAGCACATGTATATTCTTTTGTCTTAAAAGAAATTGACAAAAACGATTGATTCATTTTCTTCATTACTTTAACAAAAACGACATATTTTTTTACATTATTAATAACATATAGTGCATATTAGAATCGAAAAATAGGAAAAAGGTGACTCAACCCCAGGTTTAAAAAGAAAAAAAAATGAAAAAAAGGGGTGTCCATACCCCAATCGCCTATGGTTTCTGATGAAGTTGTTTACCAGCTTACAGGCACGTAGTTTTTTTTTTCCCCAAATTACTTTTTCTATTGAAAATGTTCATTGAAAGATACACACAGTCTATACTAAAAGTTTAAAAGGGAAATGTAGTATTGTAAAACTGGTACTAAATATTTTTTGGTTTACAAAAAAAAGAAAAAAAATATTTCTTCCCCCCCCCCCACTTTTAAAGATGATGCTACGTGCCTGGCTAATTCGTACAGCTTTCTAAAAAGGGGGAGCTAACAGTCCCTTTATAAAATCGCTTATTTTTAAAAAGTATACCTTTTTAAAAAGTACACTTTTATGACAAAACTTTATTTAATTTAATATCTTTCCAAGAAATACTTCAAGTCCGTTAAATCGAGGGTCATATCACAAACATGATTTAAATGCCCCTAATCATCATGAGCCATGTAGCATATAGTGGTTAGCGCGTTAGTCTCAAAGCAGTATGATAGTTCGGTATTTTATTGCTGGGGTTCGAATCCCATGTATACCATCTAATATTTTTATAAATGAATTTTTCAAGAGATGTATTTTCTCTCAGAAAATGTTTTTTTCTCTCATAACTTATGAAATGCAATAATGAGAAGTAAATTTAAACACTCAATTTACATAATAAAATGTGATTTCTTAATATCTGACGCTATAGGCATTCTGCCCGCCTTATCCCCCCATCTTCTTAATATAAAATAATTAAGAGCTAAAATCGGCCTTTCAATACGGAAATACTAGATCACTTAATAGAGAAGTAAGTAATTTTTTGAAATAAAGCTTTTTTGCGGTATGAATTTAAAAGAATCAATCAATCCAGAACAGAGCGCAATTTTTTGTGCGCAATAAATATACAGTTTTTTCAGTGGGTGGCATTGTAGCTCTCCGGTCTGCCAATATATTTTTTTTTCGGAGAGCTACAGTTCTGCAGATAGGTCAAAGAATCAGAGAAATTTAACACACACCCCTCGCCCCATTATACCTGAAGACTATAAAAAAATCCTATATTGCATAATGCGGATTTGTTTTGTTTTTATGAAACACATTTCTTAAGATTTTCCCTAATACTTATTGTATGGTAACATTGTCAGCCCTTGTTTTGCGGTTGAGAAGGGTACGTTAAATCCACTTGGTACTGGATATGTTAAACCACATTTTAATTTAAACACACGTTTACAGTGTAACGATTGTGTATATTAATTGTTAAGGTTTACCTGTGTATGAAATGGTAAACAATCTTTATCACATGTTTACCCTTTATCCTACATGGTACATGTACTTGTGGACAGGACCCCCCCCCCCCCCCCCCACCTTCGATATTCAACCCCGGGGCTTGTTGGATATTTTTTTCACTAATTATATTTATTACACTTATTCATCATGTGTATCTTAGTGTGAAAAATCCTAAATAATCTTTCAACCACAAATAAAAAATACCCCGCTACACATTTTAAGGGAAAATATAAAGGGGGGTGTGTGTGTGTGTGGAACGAATATTATGGTTTTTTTTTCACGGGTATTGCCTATCGTACACATTATGAATAAGTGTGATAAATATAATTTGTGAATAAAAATGTCCAACATCCTTTGGGGTTGAATATAGGGGGGGGGGGGTGCATGAAAATGATGAAGTAAATAGTGTGGATTCGTAATATAAAACACGGTGTAAAATATTGATAGCTATTTTAAAAAGATGTGATAAAAAGAATTGCTTAGGCTCGGGGATATAAATCTTATATAATATCATATAAAATCAATATAAATGATATCCATCTACAAATCATGGGGTTCAAAAACAGTCAAACATTCTGAATTTCTCCAATCTAAACATTCTTTTTATTAACAACTGAATGTATTAATTTTCATTTTCAACCTTCAGAATATTGTCATCTTGACATGTAATATGTACATAGTGTTTGTGCATCCGATTTCCAAACCTAAAAATATCTTCAGAAACTTTTAGGTTATCCTTACGCTCTATAGGGCTACTTGTTGATATGAAATGTCGCTTCAAAGTTCACATCAAAAGATTTTACTCCCAGAGAGGGAATCGATCCATTGAAGCTTCTTAATGAAGCCCGAACCCTCCCGAAATTATGTAGCTTCATCTGATACGGAATTAGTGGTGTTCAGCAATAATTCTCTTGAATAATGTTTTAACTTGAAATACACACAGTCTTTCAAACACTTACACACTATAAAATGTTAATATTATTAACGTGAAATTCAACCAAACTTGTAAAAAGTAGGCATATTTAATAAGCTACTGTGTAGAGCTACTGTAAGTTCATAAATACAAATTTCTCTGTGTATATCAATCATACGTGTGAGTACCCACGAAAATCGTATTCAAATCGAGAATAAAATATAATATATAGATTTCATGAGATTGCATGTTTACTAAATGACAAATAATTTTTTTTTCAAAGCACAAGTGGCATTTCTTAACTCCATGGAACCAGCTGCAATAAAATGTTATATTGCAATTTAATTATAACGTGTTTTCGGGTTGTTTTAAAGAGGATGTTTAATTAAGAGATATGAATTCTTAAAATAGTCAAAATAGTCAAAGAATCTCTCTTTCTCCGACCCCAGTAAAACATTCTTTAATTATTTTTTATAAACTATGCTGAAGCTCGCTGCGCAGACTTTGTGTTATCACCTTCGACATTATTTTACTTTAATTTATTTATTGTTTACTCGTTTATTCCCTGCCATATGTCCATTTTATAGTTTTACTCATCAATATTATTGAGTACGTATAGGATATTGAAATCCCTCTCTCCCTCCCCCTTGAAATTATTTAATTAAGGCCTCAAATTGTTGTCTGAGAATAAAGTTTTAAAGCTTTAATTTGTAATTTGAAAAGTTTTGCACCCTTTCCTCAAAACTGCTGACATCATTGATATTTGCCAAGCACCACTCCCATGGGTAATATAAAGATAAGCGTTGATTGCACTTCGATTCTTCAAGTCAGTCTAATGCCGGAGAATTCGCAGATTCAGCATGCACGATTCACACTCACTAGCAGCCGACATCAGAATTATATGCAGCACTACATGTATATGACTGTGGGTCATGTCATCGTGACAGTGCAATTTAATAGTCGGGCAGTACGTTGTTAGATACAAGTTTTAAAAAAAGCGTATTTCAGAATCTCAATAGATTTTGAAAGAATTCTTATATATTCTATGAAAAACTTTGATCACCTATTGTAGAGACAAAAATGTTTAAAAGATGTCACTAAATATTCACTAATTCATAACTAATTTCCTAGAAAGAAGGCACGGCCCTTCATTTGAAAAAAAAAAACTGAATGCCCTTAATCCACGGATGATTTGTGGCAAGTTTGGTTGAAATTGAATAGATCTACTTATAAGAAGAAGAAGAAGCTGAAAATGTGAAAAATTTACAGAAAGATGACAGACAAAATGTGATCTGAAAAGCCCACGGGCTTTCAGCTCAGTCGAGCAAAAAATGTTAACCCAAACACCAACAAGAAGTCTGTGAGCCAATGCTCACTAGAAATATCCCCGCTCTGATGTAAATATACATATGGATACACTATCTTGTTAATATATACACAAGTCCAGTTAAAACGGGTAGATGCATAAACATTTCTAAAGTCGAATTTAAATTCAAAGTACGTAACACCAAATTGACCATGTAAAGTGATAAAATAAATTGACTGTATTGAATATTGATTTGGTTCTCCCTTTTCATTGAATTGTATTCTTAACAATAAAAAGTGTTTTTGATTTGTACAGTTAAGCTAATGTTTTATTGATGTTGAATAATATGCTGTTGTGGTGAAGACTGAATCAGCACAAGCTAATTTTAAGAATCTTTGTCTCCTTACTTGTTTATGATTTACGGGGAAAAAGAAAAACATGTTATGATGGCGGGGGGGGGGGGGGAGGGGGACACTTTAAGGGGGATGGTCGGGGCCATGGGGCGTTAAGATATAAAATTAGATTGAAAAACTTTAAAAGCTACCTGAGATATGGCCCGGAAATTAAAGTTTTATATACAAACAGAATGTATGAAATTTCAACTCTAACCTTTTGACCCCAAAATCAATAGGGGTATTTCTTGGGCAATAACTTTAGGGAGTTGTGCCATAAAACTTCACAGCAAAAGCTCAACTTCTTCTCAAGATATCGCGCCCAAACAAAAGTGTTAAAATAGACAGAATTTATGATTTTGCGACCTTGACCCTATGAAATTTTTACCTCCAAATTTATAGAATTCTTATAATTACACCAGGGGAAGTTGTTATAGAAAATTTCATTGTAAAAACCCAAAAGCTTCTCGGGATATCGCGCGAAAAAGAAAGTGTTGCAGACAGACAGAAAATAAGCTAGACAGATCTACAGACGGACGGACCAAAAGTAATATTCCCCACTTTCAGTAAAAGTGGGGGACAAAAGTTCAGTCTTATGATGGCTTAGCTCCCCCCACTTTTTTTTTTGCAAAAATAACTATTATATAGGCATTGAAAATTGGGATTTACCTTTTTTGTTGGTTAAATTAAGCCCCCCCCCCCCACTTTCGGTTAGCCCCCTCCCCCCCCTTTCAATTTGCTTCCGAAGCCCAAGGAACGATACTTCACAAATTAACAAAACAAATATTTGTACACATGATGTTGAGCTTATTTTAAATTTCTTGAAAGTAGTATAATGAAGATCGACATCGTCTACGAATTTTTCGAACAACCCTCGTATTTGTAGGCGTGAATACGAGTTTTCTCGATGGTGAGTCCATTAATTCTGACTGAGGTCCATAGTCATAATGGTGAGTTGTTTTAGCGACCTGTCAAGCACTCAGGTACATGTTTAAGCTGCATTGCATCCGGTTTCAATTCGCTTATATATTTTTATTCTGTGTGAAGCTTATGATCCTACACCCTCAAAGAAAAATAACATTTGCCAAACTCATGAATTTTTAAAAGTTGTGAGATTTTATCTCATTATATTCCATGTACTTTTTTGTCCCCCGTTTTCGCGAAAGCGAGGGGACATTAAATCTCATTCGTCTGTCCGTCTGTCTGTCTGTCTGTCTGTCAGCCTGTCCGTCCGTCACAAAAACTTTAACCTTGCCCATAACTTTTGATTTAGTAGAGCTATGACTTTTATATTTCATATGTGTATTTCTTGTGACAAGACCTTTCTTTGGGTACCAGCAAATTTGACCTTTTGACCTTGGAGTTTGACCCACTTTAACACAAAAATTCCAAACATTTACTTTGGCCATAACTTTTGAATGGTAGATACTAGGAATTTCATATATCACATATGTATTCTTTGTAGCAAGACCTTTTATTGGATACCAACAACCTTGACCTTATGACCTAGACCTTGGAGATTTCCGTACTTATGATAAAACTTTAACCTTGACTATAACTTTTGAATGGTACATGTAATGGCGAGGGCTTTCATACTTCATATATATAATTCTTGTGAAAAGACCTTTCATTAAATACCAAGAACTTCGCCCCTTGGATCTTGACCTTGGAGTTTGACCTACTTTTCAAAAACTTTGACTTTGGCCACAACTTTTAAACAGTAAATACCAGGACTTTCGTATTTCACATATGTATTCTTTGTGGCAAGACCTTTCATTTGATACCAACAACCTTGATCTTTTGACCTTGACCTTGGAGATTTTTTGTACTTATGAGAAATCTTTAACCTTGACCATAACTTTTGAATGGTAAAGGGATTTCATAATTCACATATGTAATCCTTTATTTGAGAAGACTTTTCATTGGATACCAAAAACGTTAACCCTTTGCCATTGACCTTGGAGTTTAGTGATACTTTCTAAAGATAAATTATGATAGATATTAGATACAAAAGGTCATAAAAAATGACATCTCACCCGAAAAGACACCGAAAGCGGGGGACCACAATTCTTTGAATTTGCTTGTCTGTACCAGAAGGTCGAAGATCTGGGCATAATGATTTTGTCCACCCGTCTGTCTGCAAAAATTTTGATTTTTTAACCATACAAGTAGAACCTTTTAAAAAAGCTGACCGTTTTTAGCAACAATCTTTAACAGTAAACTGATCTTCACCTATCAGGCCGTATAATTCTTTTGAATTTCTTGATTTTGTATTTCTACATTAGCTTTTTACTGTCATCAGCCCTACCACGGTTGTCGCTCTGTCATCTCCGTAAACTTTGACTGTCCGAGAGCTTTTGGCAAACCTCGGCTGATTCCATTACCTTCTTCAAATAAGGAAAGTTTGAATCCCACTGTGGGACGTGGAGACCAGTCTTTCAACCATTGAAAACTTTCTCATCATGCAATTTCTACCAATCATAAAAGAGAGGAAGTGCATAGTCCGAAGACTGTAAAAAAAACTTCAAGTATATAATACCGTCTTTCAAGGAATACGAAATTGAGTTAATTTGAAGATTGAAATACTAGTAAATTTTCCAATGCCATATTAAATGTAGTCATAAGTGCCCATTAGTCCATCTGTGGTCTCTGTAAAGCTCGAAAAAAACACCTCATTGGCGTCGGAAGCAAATTGAAAGAGGGGGGGGGGGGGGCTAAGTGAAAAAAAAATTGTACCTCCAAAAAAAACACGACAAGCAAAAAAAAAAAAAAAGGGTATGTCTATTTCCCAAACACGAAAATCCTAGTCCGCCCCCCCCGGTGCCGACGCCTATCAGTGAAATGTATTAAAAGCAGCAGATGTTAAAATTTTATGCAAAATGGAGTCGCTTCGTATTCAGTTGATTATCCCCTCCTTTGCAAATTTTGCGTAATATTTAATTTACATTCTTTAAGGTATGGACAGGAATCTCCACAAAATATTTATTTGAATGTTGTTGAAAAGAAGTGAACGATTTTGTAACACATTTGAGGTAGTCTCTTCGCTGATCGGAGAGCAATCGCACCATCTCGGCTCTTTCCGTCAAGAGGTCGGAAAAACAACCTCGGGTGTTATCGACAATCCTCGGCTGACTCCGCTTCGTCCACTCAAACCTCTGATGTGATAGGTGGAGGAATACGGATCAGATCGATACATTTTTCTCCGCCGGAAACTGCCTACATGTAGTTACTCATTTTATATTTCGCTATGCATAAAGTTCATCAAAAAGGTTTTTTAATTTGTCTAATTCTTCGATGTATATTGCTTTAAATTAATTTACAACCATTTCTTAATAGTCTTTGAAGGCAAAAACTTAGTGTTGTGCGTACCACAATTCAAATTAATCGGTCTTCAAAAGGAAAACATTTGAATGAAATTCAAATATGATCACATGACTGAATCAGCAAGATGGTAGAACACCTTTGACGTCTGAGATTAGTGTGCGAGTCGGCTGGTTCCCTGTCTCTGTACTCCTTGGCAAGGATGAGCCAGGGGATCAGGCTAGTGTGCTAGCTTTTAGTGCCTCGAATGTATTAACATAACCGGATGTTAAAAAATATACATCTTTCCAGTTTATTCAAAAACAGAATATACCTGTCGGACAGAATGAATATATATAAGTAACTTAAAAGTCCCTTCTATAGTATATTTTAGGTAATATCAAAGTTAAACTCCATACTTCATATTCTAGTATAAAAAGGTATTTGAATTATTATTTAAGCAATACATTCCATTGGCGTTGGAAGCAAATTGAAAGTGGGGGGGGGGGGCTAAGTGTAATAAATTTTTTTAACTCCAAAAAAAAACCTGGCAAGCAAAAAAAAAAAAAACAAAAAAAAAAAGGGGGGGGTTAGGTTCGAACTTTAGTACCTAATTTTTTTTTTTCAAAACTCCAAAACTTTGCCCATTTTTAACCTATACTTCGAGGTGTCTGTGGAAAGTGGGGGGGGGGGGTAAACCTACGAAACAAGGTTCAATGTCTATACTAATTATATATATTTGGAAAAAATGGGGGGGGGGGGGGGGGCTAAGCCCCCCTTTATTACCCCTGGTTCCGATGCCTATACATTCGAATTGAAGTTGTTTTTCCGCTAGTCGGAAAGGACGGAGAAGTTGCGGCTTAATTCCGAAGAGATTGAATTCGTTGCCTTTTCAATGTACATATACATGTTTTAATTGGTTATTGTTTTAAAAATCTCTGATATTTATGAAACAAGATTGATTGAAACTGTGTAATTTACAGGAAAGTCCTATCTTAAAAGTATTTTGCACCGGTGTAGAGAGGGTCCTAAATAATATATAAACATAAATTTAAATATAGCGACTTTGTTGATTTAACAGCTGTTTAAAACAATTTAACCATTCTTTATTACTGTTCTGAGATTTTATTTATACATCCGATGCATTATTTAATTTCATATTATACTAGGACGATTTGGAGAAGGGGAAAGGGGGTATTCCCACTCAGGGACGTCGTTGACATGCAGTATTTACATAACATCTGATTAATTTAATATTTCTCTTTAAAGATTGTCGTATAGGGATTTAATCGATCACATCTCTGAAATTCTGACTTTACTGTATATATACACATTTGGTTGTTGGATTGTTAGTATTAGGTATTCCAAATCACAGGTGCTTGACGTTTTTAACATGTTTTTCATAAATAATTTTGACTCACTACATGTTTTGTAAAGCTTATATTTCGTCAATAGGCAGATAGTGGACGAGAATTATACAATCATTTAGGAAATTAAATCTCACCGACTCCGGTAGGAAAAGTGTATACAGAGTGCGATAATATTTTCTTATTTGTGCATGATCAAGAACCGCTGTGTCTATGTCTTAAAAACAAATATTTCGTCAGATGCAGCAGAATGTGTTTTACTCTTTACACGTAAAAGCAAGCATATATTACGTAATCCAACTTTTATTTTAAGAGACATTTTCTGTCATAAGTGATATTTTTTTTAAATTAACTTACATTGTTTAAGATTTATATAGGTATGTATTATAGAATAGTAGGTCATTAACTATAAGTATATATGTATATAATGTTGCGGGATCAATGTACAGAAGCGAGTTGTGGGTCAGTATACAAGTATAATTCTGTGCCATTCCTGGCTGATTCGATATGTATCGGTAATGAGTTTTAATCGGCAATAGTCTTATTGATAAAATGTAGCGGTATTGATCACCCGAAATTTAATTTCAAAGAAATGTAGCGTAAATGAATTGAAATTTTTTGCAATGTAGCGGTAATGTTGACCTCCCAAAAGATATAGAAATTGCGGGATCCAAATACAGGCAACTATACATTATTCTGGGTCAATACATTGGATATATAGAACACCGTCGGATACTGAGTATATACTTTTCAATCTATAAAATGTTAAATAATTGTTGATTTGATTACACTTACCTTAAATCTTAATGTGTGATTTTTCTTTCTGAATAAATCTTAAGACTTAGTTGTGGATGATTTTCTGAGAATTCAACCTAACGTATTTTTTTAATTATTGAAACATCGCAATTCACATCTCACGCGCGATCTTTATAGAAACATTTTAGTCGTTTTTTTTTCTTTCAAAAAATGTGTAATTGAAGCTTTCTTTCACATCTTTATAAGAATTCATATTTAGATATATAAACTTTAGGAGGAACACAACTATCGTACGATAAAAAGTTTTAAAATAAATTAGACTAATTTTTTTTTGTAGATTTATACGATGTAGTACATTAAAAATAAAATCTCACACATATAAATAAAAAAATCGTTACAATTTAACAATGAATCACTGAAATTAGGCTATAAAATCTAGCCGTTTCTCCTTGTGGGAAAGTATATAAAATATTGTGGGTCACGCGCAAAATCCTGCCGATGTACTCAGCGGTAAGATTTCTTGTATATAAAATTGCATTGTGGGTCATTTTTTGATTGTGTAATTATGGGTCAAAAAATTTTTTTTTGTAAAAAATGAATATAGTTACTATATTATTGTCATAAACAAAATTTTAGGCACATGGTTTGTGGGTCAATATATAATGACCCGTAAACCATCCATGGTACCCACAACGTGAGTGAAAAAGACGCAAAATAACCCACAATCCGCATGGCACAAAACTATATATATATATATATATATATATATATATATATATATATATATATATATATATATATATATATATTTATGGTTTTGATATAAATGCTCTTCTCATTTATTATTATTAATTAATTACGATTATCAGTAAATCGTACATTGTTTCATTCTCTCAAAATGGCGTAACTTTACTTAATAAAGAATAATCAAAGAAAAATAATATAGCAGGGGTATTTAAACAGATGAATTATGATCAATTATAAATTTTGAAATATTTCAGGATTTATCACCGGGAAATAAATTTAACAAAAGAGTAAACAATAAATAGTTTTGTGATAATTGAACCAATTAATTATGCTAATTAATAACAATAATCAGTAAATCGTACATTGTTCCATTCTCTCAAAATGGCGTAACTTTACTCATAAAGAATACTCAAAGAAAAATAACATAACAGTGATATTTAAACATATGAATTATGATCCTTTATAAATTTTGAAATATTTAAGGATTTATTACCGGGAAAAAATTAACAAAAGCGTAAACAATAAATAGTTTTGTAGGTTGTCCGAGAGTTGGTGACGCAAATTGACTGTAGAGTTAACACTAAATTGAGAGAAAAATCTTGTTAAGTATCATCAGGAATTGGGTCTAGTTTACGTTCATTCTGTTGAAGTCATCCAGTTTTTTAATGCCATTAGGGCGGAATGACTTCAATCTGTGCATCCAGGACTTTTCTTTGCTTTTCCTCTGATCATCTGTCCATCTTGGGTTATGGTCAATCACCACTACTGTCATGTCCTCCCATTTGTGACCCTCAAGGTTGAAATGTTCCCCAACGGGCTCATTGAGTTTCTTGGTCCTAATGGTCGAGCAGTGGTTATTGACTCTCCTGCGGAGATCTCCTGTTTCACCAATATACTGTTTGGAGCAAACTTTGCAACTGTAGTGCTAGTTCTATTTGTTTCTCTTTATCCTTTGTTTTTATGACTTTTTAATTTTTTTCTTTGTCCTGAGGAAGGGACAGGGCGTCCCGAAAATTTGACAATTTTATTGTTCGTGTCGTTGGTCATTTTAGTCCTTTATATAAATTTCCATCCCTGACCTTGTATCTACCTAGTAGATCCGACATTTAGGATATACAGTGTTGTTGGTTTTTTAGTGCTTTATATATACATATATAATTTTGTATATCGGTAAAAGCCAAATATATATCATAAATAGTATATTAATATCAGTTACAGTCGACTTTTCAATTTATATTTAAGCAATGAAAACGATATAGACGTAAGAAAATTGTATAAACATTGACGCATAACATCGGATTTGATCTTGATGGCAAAAATAATTTGATATCAAATCAAAGGACCACGAAGAACAACATTTTCTCATTATTCAATTTTGGTGTAGTTTTTGATAAGTATGCTAAAAAATAGCTTTATTTTAGAAATTGCCTTCAATTGTGTGTACTCAAATTCAATATTCAACAAAGGAAGAAAATAAAAAAAACCCTTTTAGGCTTGTTTGAAATAGGTGAAGCTGCCATACCCCAGGGACAAAAATTAGATAAGATTTTGTATTTTACTTCGTGAAATCTGAACGAGCCCTTTCTAATTATTTCTGCCCTAAGAATTCTAATAATTGTTTGATAATTAATGTTTACTGTTATATTTTTTGCTTTAGGATTAAAAAGTCGAATGTTTAACACTCCGATTTCTTACTTCAAATTATATAAATCGTATAGAAACGTTAGAATATCTTTTTCAGCTGTTTTGTTGAAATTACATTCGAAGCATTCTGATGAAGCATTGCTGTACAGAATGTCAGTATGAGCTTCTAAAGGACGCACAGGAGTTGTCGTCAAAACACTCTTATTTTTGGCTCATCTTCCCATGACTGGATGATAGCAAGCATCACTGGTGCATCTTAAAATGATTTATGTCAATAAGTATACATACAGTATATTTCATATATTTCGTTAAATGCAAAAAATAAAAGGTACAAAATAACTTCTTATATAGCTAATAAATAGTCTCTAATAAAATACAAGCAAAAATCTAGAAAATTTTAGCGTATAATAAATTGACGTTTTATTGAACGCTCACTTTGTTTTACATTTATGAGTATTCTCGAAACATTCCGAATATACGAGCGTTCAATATCGAACGCCCTGTTGTAAACAAAAAACGTCGTCTGGTCAAATTCTCAGAGCTAAATTAAGGAAATGAAGTGGTATTTAGGTAAGATGTGTTTATTTTTCACATAAAATGAAACTATTTGTTAAGAATTTAGTCATTGGAATGATGCGATATTGACTTACTGATTGATATACTATTGATATACGCTTACAGAACAAACGTTAATTTGAATACCGATATTAAAAAAAGCATTGAGGTTATTTTTATTTGGAATAGTTATCATAATTTATGTGAAAATGTTGCTGAAACTATACATACGGTTTTCACCAAAAAAAAAATGAATGGGAGATGATAAATATTTCAATGATTGCAAAGACACATCGTATTTTAATTATAATAGTAAATTATTTACATGTTAAATTTCTGACTTTTAACTTGTTTACATTGACATTATTAAAAAAATTGTGAATGAGCTATACAGAACTATATACCTTGACCCCAGTCACTCCTCCGGTATCTAAGAGCATAAATGTCTGCATGCGCGTTGACATTACACCTGCATTTCGTGCAGTGGAGTGCGTATCGCCATTAAAAGGTATATGTAAGTTTTTCTTACTGTCTCTCTCTCTTTCTCTCTCTGTCTCACTCTCTCTATTTATTTGCAGTTATGAAAACTTTCTTATAATTTTTTAAAAAAATATTTTTTTATAAACTTCGACTTTACATTTCTGTAGCGTATTCTTTTTATTACTTTAGCAAGTCTGCCCTATCAGGATACGGTGATTTTATAATCTTTAAAACATGAAATCTTTAACTAGAATGGGAAATGTTACTTTGATCTAAAATAAAGTTAAGTCTTTGTAATAAACTGTTTTCTATAATGGTAAAACAAAAGTAACAAGAAATGATGTAAAACATTACATATGTGCAATCAAATGTTTAGTTGTAATGAACAGTATTCAAGGAAAGGAAGTTGACAAGTGTATTTTGTAAGATAAGTCAGAAAGGTTGACAATTGAAAAGTTGTATTTAAGGTATGTCACTCGTCAGCTTTTTAGAAATGTTCATGCAGAACCTCATACTTCAAAACTATTTATTATAATTCATTTTTTATACCATATTTAAATTCAACAATGTATATTTTGCAACAGTCAATGAAAAAACGACTCAAAAATCCACAAAGAAACAAGATTTATGAGGGACTATTTCTTGTGGTGGAAGGATATTTAGCAGAAAATTCTGCAAAACTGCACATTTATTAAATTGAATATCCTGAAACATACACATACTTTTACTCGGTGAATATTTTCCATTATGAGATGCTAAGAAATTATCATAAATCTATCTATTTAAAATAGACCTCAATTGATACTTTTAAGAATAATCGATATTCAGCTCGGAAGAATAACTCTAAAACTTAATATTTAAATTTAAATGCATCACAATGAAGCTTGAAAATTTTCACTTACGATATACGTCACTTAGATGGCAGCTTGGAATGGGGTTTTCCCAATGGCACTGAAGGAAGCATTATTGTACCGAGCATTTCCTTCCGCTCTGATGGGGGTATCCGGAAGTCCACATTTTTCATTAAGTTTTTGAATATTCTGCCAAATTTTCTTAATACTGTTTTTATTTACATCGGTTATAATTTCCCCAATTTGTTGCAGGTCTGTTGCATGTTGGCGGCTGACACTGGATCAATATTTGCACCAAGAAGCATACCATGCATACCCTCTGCTGTAAGACTGGTACCCAGGTGACCGACAGCCATGGCCACATTCAGCTGTGCAGCTCTTCGTCCCCTTCCAAATCTTCTCACCTCTTCGTAAAGCTTTTCTCGGTGACTGGTATAGTGGCACTTCTTACATCGAATGGAAAGGATCCATGCCAGGCCTCGTTTTTCCTTCCCATGCTGATTCCAGTCCAGTGGACCATCACAGTCAGGAAACTTCTGTAAGTGTTCTTTAAATGCATTGTTCCACAATTTAGCAGTCTTTTCTTGGTGAAGTACCTTGTATATATAATTTTGAATTTGGGTCATCTGACACAGATTCCATGTAGGTGTCCACTGGCTGGACCTCACTTGGCCTGGGTCGTAAAAACTTCATCTCGCTGCTTCGGCTCTTGGCATCTATAACTGCTAACACCCCATTTTTCTGTGGCCGTACAATGTCCTGAAATTCTTCTTTGCTTAGTCTTCTTAGCTTTTCTATCGTCAACTCCCCTTACTTATGCAGCAAAAATCACCACCTTCATCAACTGCATACAGAGTTTATATATCCCAGATGATCCTATATTCAATAGCATGCTCTACGTATAAAAAAAAAATAAAGTAAAATATAGACAATCAAGCAGATGAAACAAGAATGTTAATATCATCAGTCTCGTTTAAAATCATCGTTTCGAAAATTCTATGGTGGATACAATAAACTTGTCAGCAAATACAATCTATCACTGAGTCAAATGCTTACTGACGTTTTTCATACTAATTGTTAGTCCATTATTTATACAATGAATTGACGACGGATATTTCTGTTTTTCCCGATCATGACAAGGAGCATCTGGTCGGTGAGACCGGTCGGCAGGGGCTTTATGGCATCTGATTCCATCTATGATATTTATGAAGTACATTGTTTGCTCCTCTTTTAAATCATTATATGGACTTTGACATTGGATACTTTTCCTTATCTCTATATCATTCATTATTAAAAAGAACTTTATCGAAACTGTTTTAGATTTGGAACGTCTTAAAGTTAAGCAATTAGCCTTTCAATCAAATAAATCAAGAGGAAATACAGGTAAAATACAACAAAAATATGCATAATGAAAAAAAGTGTAAAAAATTGACCTGTATGCTTTTGGTTTAAAAGTTGGTAAGATTTTGAAAGAAAATCACGATCTTAAAGATCTCTTGAGAAGATTTCATTGAAGCTGGTGTGACGATCTAATAACTATGTATTAATTAGTCAACATTTATAGTCCGTGTGGGTTTTTTTTCTAGAAATACGGAGCGCCTAATATGACCTTTTAGGACTGAAACTGCTTTGAAAAGTTGTTTTTCCTTTAATATTTTTTATCCAAATGAATTTTTGGATAATAAAACAGCCATATTCATCTTTAATGATTGCATCAAAATTGTAACAACAAGCTTTATATCAGATTACTTCCCCTAGGCAATTGTTTAACCTTTCTAACCTTTCTTCACTTAGAAAATGTTATTTTTCTGGTCTTAGAACTAAGAAGTAAAACAAGATCTTAAGTCCATAAAACAATACAAATTTAAAGCTGAGTAAACACAGACCTCCAAAATATCAGAGGTGGATTCAGGTGCCATAGAGAAGTGATCATCCCCTGCCAACAGTTCACATCCGACGTGTGCTCTTTTTCATGATGGGTATATAACGAAAAAAATCCGTTGTCAATTCAGTGTATTAATGAGTAACAAACGATTAGCACAGAAAACGTCAGTCAGCACATGAATCAATGATAAATTGTATTTGCAGACAAGGTAATTGTATCGAACATAAAACGTATGAAATGGTGACTCAAGAGGATATATCTATCTGCCAACTTGTTTGTCAAAAATTTAACTCGTTTTTAAAATAATGATGCTTTCCTGATTTCAAGCAAAATTGTTTACATTATCTAATATACTAAAAGGAAAAAGAAAACGCAGGATAGCATAATACATGTAATTGTCGAAAACGTGTTGACCGCATGACTGAAAATAACGAAAATTGGTCAGATGATAAATTTAGTTACATTGCAACATAATTAGTTCTTATAATTAATCAACCGTAAAATGTATGGCGTCACGTAGGGAAAACGATAAAAATCCCAAAAGACGTGCAATTCGATGCCAAAAAATTTGTCAACAAATCGTGTTGCACCATTTTATGCACCTGAGGTATACACATTGTTTTTCAGTATTTAGAGACGATAAAAATTTCCTGTAATCTTGGTACATTTTACAGAAGTTCCTATTAGTGAATAAGAAAGGCAACAACATGTGACTAGAAAGCTTCTTGTAAATTGTTCCCCATGAAACTTGTAACCCGTTGTCAGGGTGGACATGTTATGGTTTTCAATCAACCGTGACGATGACGATAACGCGAACCAGTCATGTTACCAGCGGAATATTCGTCCTGTCATCTCTTAAACCGCCACCTTACTACCACAAAAACTACCTTTTATACAGAAGACTATAATAATCATTGCATTAATATAAAAAATGGAAAACAAATCTACATAGTTCTTGGAGCCTGTCAACTTACTGTTGCGTTACACTCCCTGGCGCATGTGCGCATCGTATGACTAATTTTTTGGCGTGTTTTAGCAGGGTTTTAAAGATAAACGCTCTGATGAATTCCTTGAAAAGGAGAAATTAGGCTTATGACAGATATTCGAGAGAGACCTTGAAGATAATGAGAGTTTTCGATATTCACTTTTGAGGGGCATCGTCATATGAGCTTCAATAACTCTTGAGTTATGTGACAAAATCAAATGGGATTTTGGTAATATCTTATTGAAATCAGGATATTTTAGAAAATGAATTTGAAAATTGGGTATTTGATCTTATTTTTTAAATAAAAGTGAAATAGTGCTGATTGTAAGCTTAAATTAGAAAATTTTTCAAGTACTTGCATGATATATTTTGACAAATATGAAGATAGAATACGAGGCAGTTAATTTCACATACATGTCTAAAATAGGACAAACATTGACTGCACAAAACTACTCTGCGCTTCCTTCATGTGAAAGTAGCAATCCAAACTTTACAATATTGAATACTTCGATAGAGGATTTTTTTTCAAAAGCATCTTTACCCACAAAATAAAGTTTCTCACTAAATGATTTTGGTATTGAGTTTAATCATGGGTTCTTAATTGAATATAGTCTCATTAGCATTTTCGAATCAAGATTTATTGTAAGACCTATACCATAATGCAACTTTTTATACTCCCCTCCCCGCTTGAAAAGCGGCAGGGTATACAGTGATTAGTATTTCTGTTCGTCCGTCTGTACGTCTGTCCGTCCGTCTGTTACGCTTTGGGGTACCCATCTCTTGTCTGCAACTCCTCTCATACCACTGAAGGAATTTTAATTAAACTTTCACAGAATCTTTATTACATATTGCCATTGTGTCCTCCTATTTTATTTTTTGATCTGACATATATTTTGGATTTTCCAGAGCAAAACATGGACACTGCCATTTTAATCATATGGGAGGCGGAGGGTATCATTTAGTGAGCTCATTGCTCACAATACCTCTAGTTGAAATAAAATTCAAGACATTTTATGTTGAAACGCCGAGAATCAAACCTAGTTAAGTTTATTAGAAAATTAAACAATTAAAAGCAGAAGAAATATTTTATCATTATTTCTTGATTTTTTTTTTTAAGAATGTGAAAACAAAACTCAGTAAAAGGAGTAACACCTAGATTCCTGGAAAAAATAACCATCAAAATATTTTTTAAAAATATCATTAGTTAACCTTTTTTGAATTATTTATATATTACGGGGATTATTTTCAGTCATGATATATCGGTATATAATCTAATGTAATTTAAAAGAATCAATTAACACACTTTTCTTGAAAACAATTAGTCATCTTGTCATTATATGTGATGTGAAATGTTAAAAATTATATATTTTAAAAAAAGTAAATCTGTAATTCACGATTGTAAGTTACCATAACGTATTAATTTTGGTTCATTACTGGATACAGGGAAACCTTTACTTTAAACATTTAAGGTACCAGAATCGTGAATAAAACAACACAAATAGCATTCGATTGCTTAAAAATGTATGCATATATTTCATACCAATTATTTGAATGAAAGAACAAGAAAGGTCTTTGAATAAAGAAAATGTAACAGTATTGAAGTTATATAACAATATACTTCACAGTTACAAACACAACCTTTGTATTCAGGACGTACGGAGTCTTTCTCACTTTTTCGGATATTTGACTGCCGTGGTCTACACAAATCTACTGGAATCCCAATAGAGGACATACAAAATGTAGTCAGGGGACATATAAAGCATGGTTACATCGTACGTATACAAGAAATTAAAATAAAAATAAGAGATTGTCTCAGAAAAAATCTGGCTTCTATGTTTATTTTACATATCAAACTAAGATCTGCATTATTGATGATCGACTTCAACACAAAAGAAATCAACGTCCCTTACTTATGCACCGATATACCTTTATCACCTGCATACGGACTTTATATCTCTCAGTTACAAAGAATCTGACATATCTGTTTCATACTTGGATATTTTTACTTGACAAGACGTTAATGGTTATTTAACAACCAAGCTATATGATAAACATGATGAGATTAATTTTTCTATCGTCAACTTCCCTTACTTATGCACCAATCTTGCATACGATACGCAAGAGCATGCTCTACGTATAAATACTTTCTAAAATGATATAAATTAATGATAAACAATTTGATGCAAAAAGAATATCAACAGTCTTGTTTAAAGTCATCATTTGGTAAGTTCTACGAGCGATGTAAAGATCATGTCGGAAAATACAATTTATCATTGAGCCGGGTGCTGACTTACTTTTTCATACTGTTTTAGTCCATTATTTTTACACTAAATTGACTGCAAATTTTCGTATTATTTCCCATTTATGACAATTAAGGAGCACGTAGCGGGTATAACTGGTCATCAGGGGATGCTCACTCCTCCATGGAACCTGATCCTACCTCTGATGTTTCGGAGATCCATGTTTTCTCTGCTCCTATTTTGTATTGTTTTATTGACTTTGATTTTGAATACTGTTCGTTATCTACAAAACTTTCTTTATTCGATACAGAAAGAGCATGGCACCTCATCCCATATTTATTGTTTTGAGGGTCCGTGTTTGCTCTGCTCCTATTGCACCTGTATTGTTTCATGGACATTTAATCTTGAGTGCTGTTCGTTGTCATCATATGCTTCCATTACAGTATAAAAAACATCTTTGATGTTTACCATATTATTGTAAAAGCTTAAAAGCTTCTCCTGATATTGCATAGAAACAAAAATGTTACAAATAAAAATAAATACAGACGGAGAAAAAGACGAGTGGAAAGACCAAAAGCAGGCTCGTTTGTCATCACCTTCTGTGTTTTCTGTCAATATCAATTACCATGAGTCATAACCACTCATAGACCTTAACTCAAGTTCATAATTGTATAACATAGAATGTATATAATAATATTATTCAAGCTTCTCTTTGATGATTGAAAAATTATTTACATTACTAAAAACTACAACCAAAACAATTAAATGTTTTAATTTGATTTATTAAATTTGTATGTATTTTAAAGTACTTCCTACATATATTTTAGCATTACTGCATAAAAATATTTTACTACAACAGGATCAGAATTTCAAAAAAAAAAAAAGCTTGAAGCTTTTTTTCGATGAGAGGTTACGTTTCCTTGGCATATCACAGGTTGGTAAGAAACAGGTCTCTTTGGCAAATGCTGTCCTTGAAGAAAATAACATCCTACCCTTAACTCCGAGCCTTTACATATTAGTGCACCTACATAAGGATATGGAAATAACGAACAGTATTCAATCTCAACGTCCATTAAACAAATATACAAAACAAGAGCAGAGCAAACACGGACCTCCGAAACATCAGAGGTGGGATCAGGTGCCATGGAGGAGTGAGCATCCCCTGCCGACTGGTCACACCCGCCGTGTGCTCATTGTCATAATCAGGATATAACAGAAAAAATCCGTGGTCAATTCAGTGTATAAATAATGGACTAACATTGGTATGAAAAACGTCAGTCAGCATTGCATTCAATGATAAATTGTATTTGCTGACAAGGTCATTGTATCGACCATAAAATTTACGAAATGATGACTTTAAACGAGACTGTTGATATTCTTGTTTCATCAACTTGCTTGTCAATAATTTACCTCGTTTAAGAAATTGTTCATACGTAGAGCATGCTCTTGCGTATCTAATCAACTGAGATAAAAATACTCCGTATGCAGGTGATGAAGGTATATTGCTGCATAAGTAAGGGAAGTTGACGATAGAAAAGTTAAAGTCATCACGTTTATCATATAGCTTGGTTGTTAGATTACCATTTGTGTCTTTTTCAAGTAAAATATCCAAGTATGAAGCAGATGTGTTGGACTCTGTGGTATCTTTTATCTCAAGCTCACCAGGATATATCGTGTCGACGTAGGAATGGAAATTATCATTATTAATTGACAATACGTCGTCGATATATCTAAATGTCGAGTTGAAGGCCACAGCAAGTGTTTTTTTCTTTTCACGCAAAAGATTTTGCATAAATTCTGCTTCATATGAATATAAAAATAAGTCTGCTAATAACGGAGCGCAATTTGTACCCATGGGAATTCCAATAGATTGTTGGAATACCTGGTCTCCAAAAACCACATAGATATTGTCAATCAGAAACTCAAGCATCTTCTTGATGTCAACTTCAGAGTACTTATGTGTACAATCAGAATCTGTTTTAACAAAATAATTTTTCAAATGACCAATGACGAGGTAAGTAAACTTACGAGATCCATTTTTGTTGAAGAAGCAGCTGTCAATGATATCAAAAAGCCTGGATTTTAATTTGTCGTGCGGAATTGTTGTGTATAAAGTTGAAAAGTCGTAAGTTTTTATGCTGTTGATTTTTGTAAAGTCTTGTGATTTCAAATTGTCCAAAAGTTCTTTAGAATTTTTAAGTATCCACATCTGATTTACACCACTTCTTGAATATATAGTTGTACAGTACTCTCGAAGTTTTTCCTTCACTACTGTCAATATTTTAGTGAGAAGTAACGAAAGAGGCTTGGTTGAACATTTACTGGAACCTGCAATGTATCTTTGTTTGTAAGGATTCTTATGAAGTTTCGGAATCCAATATATATAAGGTAGTTCAAATTCATTTTGGCTCTGTGGAATATTAAAAGTATTCAAAACTGACAAGTGATTTTGAAGGATTTCTTCCTTAGAAAGAGTAGTATATGTATAAGTAGGATTACCACTCGTAGAATTAAATCCAAGTTCTTCTAAAATGCAATTAATATAATGAGCCTTACAAACGAAGACAATGTTGTTACTTGCTTTGTCGGCAGGAACCAGTACGTACTGATCGTGTAATCTATCTAATTCTTTTTTCACTTCTGGTTTATTGAACACAGAAGGATAGATGGTTTTCATTTTGCCCCTCAATCTTTTAATACGTGACTTTAACATGGATCTGATACATTTAATCCATTCTGACAAGGTGTCAATGTCTTCTTTTTCATATCTAGCCCATCGTCTGGCGTAATTTTCCACAGAATCCATAATATTTATGAAATTCTGACGCCAGTTGAAGGATCGGGGTTCCCTATATTTAGGACCTTTTAAAATAAGTGATCTAAGGTCCTCATTACGAACTATATTTACGTCACCTGTAATAACGTGTCCAGCAGGACTATAGTTATAGGGCGAAGAAGAACATGAACACGGAAGGGGATTATTTTTCAGATAGTCGATATCCAGGCCATGTAAAGTATTTTTGTAATTGAAAAGTTTGGAAGCAATGGTCGATGTATATTTGTAGGAAATACAAGGCGTAGTCTTTAACTTGAAATATGGTGGAATATAAGACTGGACCCTTTTGTGATTAAGAATATTACTAATATTTACCGCGTCAATTCCTTTATGTAACACCATGCCTATGACCACTAAAGAAGTTTTCTTATCTTTTATCAATTCTGTACTTCCGTAGATGATGTAGGTTTAAACCGTCAACTGTAAAAGGTAAGTGCTTCTCGCACAAGACCAATAGCCGATGGAACCATGTTATGTTCTCAGATTAGTCAAGGTTCAGCATGGTTTTTTTGGCTCTGACGGAACAAACGTTTGCATGACGTAAACGTCAATAAACATGCATTGCAAAAGGATTGAAATAACCGTATCAAAAATTACCTTTTGTTAGGGATACTCGTATGCCACGCTGAATCCGAGCTTCTCTAGCCGACTGCGAGGGTTGGACCAGCTACTGACTGTCTCATAACTGTTGTGTGGCCCTGTGTTGGTGTCGAATCTTATTTTCGAGAATTTGTCCTTTTCATACTGTACATGGGGATTCGAATAAATTGACAAACGTTTTCTTAATGATTTTCTCTCATTCGAGATACATTCCTAACCGCATGATCTGCATTTTATTGTCCTTTTAAATTCAACATCAAAAAAATTTCTCTCACAAGTATAAAGAAATGAAGAGTACAAATTCAAGAGATAAACAAAAAGTATTTGATGCATTTTATGAACATCTATTCTCTGTTAATTATACACTACTTTCAAAGGCAGAAAAAATCATATCAAAATTTAAGAAGTTTGAGTTATTCATAAAACACACTTAACGAGAACCCTAAAACTGAAATACTGTATGAGTCGAAAATCATTAAATAGACTTTAGAAACCTTAAAGAAATTCACTTTTACATGCGTCAGGATATCTAATTTTGTGTTATATGCGGATGTGTTGCCATGTAAGTAAAAATGTAAATGTTTGCTAGAAAAAAGGGAAGGGCACATTGTTTATTTAAAATAAAACGGAGAAATCAAATGTTGCAATGAAGTAATTTATGCATTTGAATTTCTTAATCTTTTATCATCTGATTTCAAAAATACCCTCAAAAATTAAAAGGCAACTCATTCCGTTTAAATAAAATAGAATTCCTGAAAATATTGAAACATGTCTTGTACAAAAATTGTTATCAACATATAACATATAAAGTTTGTATCATATTTTGAAAGAAAGGGAGTTTATAGCCCCAACTTCAAAAGAGAAAGTTGGGAAATTTTATTAAATGTGTGAATCTCAGAAAAAAATCTATTTTGTAATTTAAGCATTATGCACAAAATATACAAAATAATTTACACGTATTTTCAATATCGATTACTGATGAATCATACTGCTACCAACTCCTTCCTACATAAAGTCAAGCTGTCAGAAAAAAGTTGGGTACATTCTGTAATATTGAATCTAATTCATTTATATTGTATGATTGTGTTTATGTGATTGAATTTTGAAATGAATCTGTAAAATGGTTTAATGTTATTGATAAAGATTTTAAAAAAAAAATGTTTTACTTCGTTATGTACGAGGGTTGTTCGGAAATTATTGAGACATTGTGTATATTTTGATTTCTAATGAACGCCTTTCGTTGAAAATTTGCATATACGTTTGACATACACTAAAAATTAATATGAGCAAGAAATATTTTACAAATATTAAATAGTTTCTATACAATGGTGTATAAATATGTATATAGTAGGGGTACCCGGAGCAGTCGCGGAATCAGATATTGAAAATATGTAACACCAAAATTCTAACTCTTCGTGGATCCATAATGACAGCGAAAATAATTCAGTTTGAGTGTATAATTTTACAGCTTTGTTTCAAATTCATGTTGTGCAACTTTGATAGATTTTTGATCAGGAATACGGAGATCATAAAAAAATTAAGCGCTGTAGAGAAATCAGCTTAGAACGAAAAAATAGATTTTGACGTCAAGGGCGGAGCAGCCAGCATACCCTTAATTTTGTGTAGCGCAGTGTAGAACTCTTTTCAAGACTAAACGACCTGCTAAAACAATAAAAACGAGACAAATAATGTGTTTGATTTTTTTTCACTGATATGCATTTTTTTACAATTAATTTAACCAAAGTAAAATTTGAAGATCTGGACTACCATGAGTTATTACGTACAGTATTGATAACGTTACGGTATTAAACCCGCGTTGCATACTAAGTCATCCTTTCCCACAAATGAACATTTTTCACTGGGGTATGGGGTAGAAACAGCATGCATTTTTACGGAATAGTTTAAGAAAAGAGACTGTTTGATTTTTGTAATGTTATATGTAATAACAAAGAAGGAAGAGTACTAAACGCTTCGCAATCGTTTCACAAGCGAAACAATCTGCGGCTAACATAACGTTAATTGACATAGAGATGCTGCTCCGGGTCGATAGACATATGCATATTTATTAATTCACCGAAAATTATCTAATTGTCATAGTAATTTGAAATTTTGCATAAGTGTTTTATTCGTTCTTTATAAGATGTTGATGAATTTTCATGAAATTATCTCCGTCCTTTGTAAAGTGAATGTAATTGTCTCAATAATTTCCGAACAGCCCTCGTAGAAGGAAGTTGCTGAGAAATTATTCTTTTATTAGATGAAAAAAAATCATTTACTATTCAAGATCACAAGACAAAAGACCATTATTTATTGATGCAATAAGATAATTAAGTGTTATGGAAACATTGAAGAATATTGTGAAAAAGTTTTTTAATGTATGGACAACATACTCATTAAACAGGCCCTGTATGATAATGTGTACAACAAGTGATGAAAAATCATTTTTTTTAAATATCTATACACTCAGTTTGGTACATGTGTTTTGCTAATGGATAAATTGTATGAATAACTGTCATATGTTTACATCAATGTACCCGGTATAATAATTATTCAAGTTTAGAAAGTGCGCTGTGTGAGTGTGTGTTATTGTGGTGGTGAGTGGGTGGAAATTGTATGATATATGTGTGTATTTATGTAAAATAATGGAAAAAAGCTTCAAAATGAAACATAAAAAACAAACTTTTGCCCATTTCCTAATGACATTTTTTATTGTTTTATAAATGTTCCACAAAAGGTGTTAATGAATATGATTGAACGTGTTGGAGAGGAATGTTCGTCATTAAGTGTAATGAATGTTTGTGAAGGAGCCCGCAGATATCTTTGCCTTCCACTGAACCAAATTTTGCCCATATCCTGTTTCTTCAGTGAAATGCGGCCAACCATCGTAAAAGATATCCTGGCTTTGTACAATCTTAATGAAATGCAAAACAGTGCGAATGATTATCTTAGGGTCAAAATGAAAACAGATGCCCGAGAGACTTTTATGATTAACAATTAATTTCCGTCGTTAACATTTAATGTGTAATACACTGTTTCTATAAAAGCATAAGATATGTGTATTCAAAAATGTAAGTGACCTGGTTGAATATTGCAAAATATTCAATAAATCTTAGTGTCTCTTATCTGTGTTTGATTTATGTTACAGAGAATTATTTTTTCTTATTATACTACATTTCGTTTATTCTTTGTTTATTTGGCTATCATTGTAGCTATTTTTTTTTAAATTAAAAGAAATCACAGTTGAGTGTTACTAAAGTGTTATTTTCGAATCTTTAATGTATTCAATGAATAGTAAAGCAAATTTGATGAAATATCTATCAGAATTTGATCTTGTCAATTTCAGAGAATTGAGTCTTGACTAATGGTCTTTAATGTATTATGGATTTTAGAACTGGATTAAAATGAATAGTTATAGTAACTAATTAAAGGGTCTTTATCATGCATCATGATTTTTTGATATAACAAAGTTTATATGCTATTGAAACCCTCCATCAAATTATTTTTGTTAGAAAATTAATAATTTTGGTGTTTCAGTGATTCAAAGTTTAAATTTCTCAATATGCATATTTTGATCGCCGATGTTGAGCGCCATTGCTCTGACGTCATAGGTGTCAGTCCTGGTCAAGCGAAGTACTTATTGTTTTTACAAAACGGCTCAATGGCTTCGTATGTAAACCCTACTAGAATTTCATAAATGATAATTTGTTAATTGATAGATAATTAGATATAATTTGTGGCGTTTGGATGAAAAATCAGCACATGAAAGGTTTTATGAAGTTTTCTTTACCTTCCAGGGACTTGGTCGGTGCGTGGATTTGTTTCCATTCAGAGCATTCGTTAATGTACAATCACAATTTTTTCTCTGTATTATATAAAATTCTATTTAATGGAAATAGTATTTTCAAAAAATTAATTTATCAATAGCCATTTTAAAAGTCCGGCACACACATCATGTACTAAGTGTTGTGAAGTTCGTAATGGCGCTCGACGCCATTAATTGACGATCGAAGTGCCCTTTCTATCAAATGATGTTCATTGCTGGAACAGATAGAAGATACACAAGATCTGTTTATGTATGATTCATTAAAATAAAAAAAAGAAAGAAAATGTCTTTAACGACCATTTTTTATAATTATTTAAAAAGTCAAACGTTAATAATTCGATCTATTCAGTCGAATCCAGGAGTTGTCATTAATGGCTTCGTCTTCAATGCCCTGACCTCCTTTGACGGTATGTTTTTTGTTTATTTTTTTGTTGTAGAAGTTAATACATATAACATCCATAATACATATAGCATCCAAAGCCAAAGTTTTATTTTCAATATCAAAATTTCTTCCAACCTAGTGGTGTATTCTTTTTATTTCATGCAAGTATCTATACGGTAGATGTTTTCTTACGATACGCTTTACGAGGTCTAATTGCCCATTGACACCTATGACGTTTCAGTACCACGTGACCCCTATCTAATTAGTGGAGATTTTCAATCTGAAGACCTTACATTATGGACGTATTATGGCTTAAATACGACAGTTTAAAACATTATTTTATAATTAAACGATAATTATATGTTCCAAGAATATATTAGTGTTTAATTTTAAAGAAATTTTGATGCGTGATAAAAAAACCTTTAAGGGATATGATAAGGTAAAAATTTCTTTTTCCTACAATGTGTATCAGGCAGAGTGCTTGAGGTACTGTTACTCAATAATATTGTTATATACGTAGTTTGGTGTAAAGAGAAGAAGAAAAAAGATGAACAAGAAATAAATCTCTATTCCTTGCTTTAAAAAAAAGTCTCTAAAATTTTTTGTTAAGTATCAAGATATTTGTTCTACCGTAATTAAAAGATCAAAATACGGGATATTGGACAATATGTGTTATTTTTTAAGCTTCAGTTTATTCAATATAATACATGTATTTTTGCATTTAAAATCAACTTGATTCGACCTTACATTTTCATTTTATTGGATTTTCTAAATTAACAGCTAAATGTACCGATTATAGTCGTGTGCAAATAGAATTTATAGATATATATATTAAAATGTACACAAAGAGAAATATCCATATTCTTGGTCACAATTAAAAATGTATGTGATTTTATTGCTCCAAAAAAATTTGATTCATTATGAGTTTAAAGTATGAAATATAAAGAAAACGAGCAGTAACATGTATAAATTTCAGAAAAAAAAATTGAAACGAAACAAATTAGGAGCAAAGGAATTGGGAGATGTTTTAAAACATCAGAGGTCAGATCAAGTGTTAGGTAGGAGAAAGTATCTCCTGCCCTTCGATTGTACTTGCCACGTGTTCCTTGTCAGCGTATACAAAAGTCAATATTTTATTTACTAGTATTTATAAATGGTTTATGCTGACAAGGTCAATTTATGAACCATAGATAGAACTAAATATGCAATTTTTGTGTTTAAACAGGATTGTTTATATTTTAGTTTCATCAACCTATTTGTAAATAGTGGAAATATAAAACCATAGTTATCCTGCAGACGGTGCATCTCAAGAAATGAAATATTTCGAGTTAACGAACAGTTACTGATCTCAAAAGTCCATTTAAGGTTACAAAAAAGGAGCAAACACAGACCCCCAAAACGTCATAGGTAGGATCAAGTACCATGGAGAAGTGAAAATCCCCTGCTTCACCAGTCACAACCACTGTGTACTACTTGTCATGATCGGGATGTTTTTCTGCAACATTAAAAAAGTATTCATCAAACTCATCTGTTTTTTTTCATTTGGAATCATAAAAAGCAAACCCCACTTCCAAAACATCAGAGATGAGAGCAGGTGCCAGTTAGGAATGAGCATTTACTGGCGACCGGTCACACCCACCCAATTAAGTGCTCCTTGACATGATCAATAAAAAACCCGAAAAATAAATTTTATTTGCTACATGTATCAAGATCAATGTAACAATCATAAAACTAACGAAATGATGACTTTAAACGAGGTTACTGGTATTCTCACTTGATTGACTTGTCTGTCAATAATTTATAAATTGAACATACTTGCATAAAGTGAACATGCTCTTACATATCGAATCAACGGAGAGATATAAATCTCGTATGCATATGACGAAGCGTATTGCTTATCAGTTGAGAAGTAAAAAGTTTAAGTTACCACGTTTGTCATGATGCTTTGTTTTTAGATAGCCATATAAAGTCTTTTTCAAGTGAAATATTCAAAAAGTGAAACAAATATTTGAAATCAAATTCAAATCTTCTATCTCAAGTTCCTTTGGGTATATCGTTGAAGAATGGAAATAACCATCGTATATTGACAATACTTGGTCGATTTATCTAATATTGAGTTGAAAACTACAGTGTTTTTTTTTCTTTTCACATATAAGATTGCAGAAAATTCACTTTCATATGAATACAAAATACGTCAGAATTGATACCCATGAAAATTCAAATATATGTTTGTAAGACCTGGACTCCAAATGGATACTACATTGGCTGCAACGTCATTGTTGACAAACCTATTGTGTAGAATAGTTCGTGTATCGTGCGTGATCGTTTTTTGTAACATGCGAGATCGTGCGTGTATCAGACTCATTCGTTTGCGGTTTTAATCGTGCGTGATCGTATGTTTAGAAACGTGTAAATTTCGTTTTGCAAGTTTTTATCGAAATGTTATTTGTTGAACAAGCATTTCGATTGCCTTTTCTTATCTAAATCCAAATAAAATGAATGAGGCGCAATTTCATATTAATTGAACGAACTAATTATCTCTAGTAATTAAGCAATATAGTGAGTCGTACAATATAACGCTTTCGTCAAATAGAGTGACCTATTGTTATCGATAACCCGTACTTAGATGAGTATTTTTTTCTCTGATGATCATTCTTGTTCACTGCTTATTGTGGTGGAGATTTTTTTCATGTCAAAACATCAAAAAATCAATACGAATAAACGAACATTTCTCAGTACTTACATAAATATTAAGTTGGCGAATGCACATACACACGACGCGATTTTCGGGGTTTTGTTTATCAGTAATTATCGCTGGAGCTTACTTTTAATAATTATTTAAATACATGTATTTGCAAATAGGAAGTTGACAAATAATTGTTAACTACATTTTTAGTGATTCACGAACATTGAAACATAGGAAAAATATGGATATATATTGTAATTAAAGTAACTTTATACTGCCAATTTTTTTCCATCACATATCCCTTTTTGCACATTATGGAATCCAATGCAATCAAATTTTACTGTCCACCTACATGTTATAGTAAATCTTTTGGTAGAATGAAAAAAAAATCCGTTTTCTTAAGTCGGAGAATTGCGAAAATACATGCAGTAAATTACATTTTTATTCGCGTGAACTCAATTTTTGCATACTTGAGTCTGCTCGCTCGCAAAAATTTCATTCTCGCGTATATTTGTATTAATAATGTTTATATTAAACAGAACCCACAGCTCGTGAGAAGTTTGTCTAAATACTACAAAGATATAATGCATTAATCATTAATCATTAGCATATAAAATGTAAAAGATATTTTTATTTCAGGTGTCTCCTCCTTCAATGCATATGCTTACAAAATTACCTTATTCTGCACATCTTCACGACATGACTGTAATCACTTAGTCTAAAAGATTTCATCTGATTGGATGAGTATACTTTCAGACAACAATTGTGGACAAATAAGAAAAAGCTCATAGGTCACCTGAAAATTTCGAAACAACTTTCAAACAATTAAATTTGGTTCCTGAAAAGGCAAACTAAATCAAATCAAAGAATTGTAATTGTAAGCAAACTTCTCGAAGCAAACGTGTAGCAAAATTACATACTAGAGTGATGAGCATACTCTGTAGACCGCTCAAACTGTCGTGTTCTCTTTGCCATATGTTTCAAATTCAGCCTGAAAAAATTGCATAACAAATTTTTTGAAAGACGTCAACCTATTCTTGACATAATTCAAATTCAATAGATAATCAAAACTATTGTAACATCATAGAATATGCAAAATGTTTACAACCGGTATACATGTAGATGATAATTTAATAACTTCGTATTATTAACTTACTTATTATACCTTATATATATTGGATTCCGAAACTTCATAAGAATCCTTACAAACAAAGATACATTGCAGGTTCCAGTAAATGTTCAACCAAGCCTCTTTCGTTACTTCTCACTAAAATATTGACAGTAGTGAAGGAAAAACTTCAAGAGTACTGTACAACTATATATTCAAGAAGTGGTGTAAATCAGATGTGGATACTTAAAAATTCTAAAGAACTTTTGGACAATTTGAAATCACAAGACTTTACAAAAATCAACAGCATAAAAACTTACGACTTTTCAACTTTATACACAACAATTCCACACGACAAATTAAAATCCAGGCTTTTTGATATCATTGACAGCTGCTTCTTCAACAAAAATGGAACTCGTAAATTAACTTACATCGTCATTGGTCATTTGCAAAATTATTTTATAAACAAATTCTGATTGCACACATAAGTACTCTGAAGTTGACATCAGGAAGAGTTTCTGATTGACAGCATCTTTGTGGTTTTTGGAGACCAGGTATTCCAACAATCTATTGGAATTCCCATGGATACAAATTGCACTCCGTTATTAGCAGACTTATTTTTCTATTCATATGACGCAGATTTTATGCAAAATCTTTTGCGTGAAAAGAAAAAAACACTTGCTGTGGCCTTCAACTCGACATTTAGATATATCGACGACGTATTGTCAATTAATAATGATAATTTCCATTCCTACGTCGACACGATATATCCTGGTGAGCTTGAGATAAAAGATACCACAGAGTCCAACACATCTGCTTCATACTTGGATATTTTACTTGAAAAAGACACAAATGGTAATCTAACAACCAAGCTATATGATAAACGTGATGACTTTAACTTTTCTATCGTCAACTTCCCTTACTTATGCAGCAATATACCTTCATCACCTGCATACGGAGTATTTATATCTCAGTTGATTCGATACGCAAGAGCATGCTCTACGTATGAACAATTTCTTAAACGAGGTAAATTATTGACAAGCAAGTTGATGAAGCAAAAATATCAGCAGTCTCGTTTAAAGTCATCATTTCGTAAATTCTATGGTCGATACAATGACCTTGTCAGCAAATACAATTTATCATTGAATGAAATGCTGACTGACGTTTTTCATACCAATTGTTAGTCCATTATTTATACACTGAATTGACGGCGGATTTTTTCCGTTATTTCCTGATTGTGACAATGAGCACACGGCGGGTGTGACCGGTCAGCAGGGGATGCTCACTCCTCCATGGCACCTGATCCCACCTCTGATGTTTCGGAGGTCCGTGTTTGCTCTGCTCTTATTTTGTAAATTTGTTTAATGGACGTTGAGATTGAATACTGTTCGTTATTTCCATATCCTTATTGTGTTTAGCACTTACATGTACTAATTCTTTCTATTTTCCACTCATTTTCAAAATTTCGAATTTCTTCTCCTGTTCACACTCTTTCCTGATTAAGCTTGGAAATTTCTCTAAGATTATATATATTGTTGTGATATTAGATTTATGAAATTTCTTCTCAGATTTGCGAATCTACTAAGTCTGTTTTTATTATCATTTTTTTCTTATAAGATTAGTATTTGGGTTTATATTTGAAAGAAATATATACGGAGAATAATACGATACTTCTATTTAGGATTAAACAGCAGATGTTTTTTCTATCGATTCGGGTGTTTATTGTTTTGTCCTATCTGTCTGTTTGTCTGCTTGTCTGTTGAGCTGTTTGTCTGTTTGTCTGTAGAATGATATGGAAATAATGAACAGTATTCAATCTCAACGTCCATTCAACAATAAACAAAATAAGAGCAGAGCAAACACGGACCTCCGAAACATCAATGATGGGTTCAGGTGCCATGGAGGAGTGAGCATCCCCTGCCGACCGGTCACAACCGCCCTTATTCGTTGTCACGATTAGGAAATAACGGAAAAAATCCGTCGTCAATTCATTGTATAAAAAATGGACTAACAATTGGTATGAAAAACGTCAGTCACTATTTGACTCATTGATAAATTGTATTTGCTTACAAGATTATTGTATGGACCATAGGATTTACGACATGATGAATTTAATCGAGACTGTTGATATTCTTGTTTCATCAACTTACTTGTCAATAATTTACCTTGCTTAAAATTGTTCATTACGTAGACGTAGAGCTGTCTATTGTCAACTTTAATTTTCGCCATAACTTTTCAACCGTGAGGAATAGAGACTTCATATTTGGTCTGAATACTCCACTAATTAATCACTTTCAACTAACTTCAAGGTCAACGACCATCTTACTCTCAACCGCCTTTGAGTTAATACAAACGGTAAAAAAAGCAACAAAAATAAAAAGAAGTTTTATCTAAATGAATAAAAATGAATATTTAGTACCTTTGAAAACTTCTTTTGCCAAAGAACATAGTTCACTGGTGTAAGGGAGTTTTGATAATCAGTGTTACATGTCTCTAAGTTCTTTACACAGACGCAGAAAAAGCAGGAGAAGGAACCAGACTATTTTCAGTTGTGGTACCAGATTAATTCTGATTTTGACAAAATTGGACCGTGGTATTAGGATAGAAACTTACAGTCAGTGTCTTATCATTTATATTGATAGATTTAAAATGATTTTTCATCAGAATTTTAAATCTGCTATTCTTTTTTTTTTATCTGTTAATGTAATATAGACGTATGATCCATGTACGAAATTCATAATGATTCTACTCTGTAAATGAGCCCGGCTCTCTGTACTTCTAAGTACTTTGATTTATTATAGAGTTTTAGAATTGATTTTCATTTTAAATTATTTTGAAGATATGACAATGCACAAACCAAAAAGAACATACACATGCTTGATTTAAATACAAATACACGTAAATGATTTCGAAAATTACCTATACCTGTAAAATTTAAAGAAATAATAGAATGATATAAAAGCCCAATTTCAAGGGAAGTTAACTGAGAATATGAAATGTCACAACAACATGAATAATAAGCAATAAGAAATCAGAACATGCACATGTACATGCAAGTCTAAATATTTACATTTGCTATTTTTTTCTAGTAATGATTGATTTGAATATCATTTTCGTGTATACTCACGCATAGAAATATACACTGAGAAACTTGTGCTAACGTGACGTTATACCAAAGCTACATAGACGTTAGAAGAATGGAACAATTCAAATATTGAGTATATTTTGATGCTTTAAGGTAAGTCACTCCTCAAGTTTGTTATATCAAGGATTTTTTGAGAAGTATATTTTTGATAAGTACTCATAAAGTGTAACTCAAAATTGCAAAGAAAATTGGGGGTCAGTGTGCATCCTTCTGATCTACGGTACATTTAAGTTGACCTTTTTGCACTTAAATTCCATCTCTTTGGTTAATTACTTTAACCCTTATTATATTTGATTAGATGTAAGCAAGGCAAAAAATATAATCTTATTTTTTGTAAAATAGTTTGAATAATATTTAACATTAAAAAAATCTTGCAAATTAATGCGCGTAAATTATTGACCTTTTTGCACTGAAAAATAACATATTTGGGGTATTAAAAAACTTCATAGGCAATAAAAAATTTCCTTATATCAAACTTATTACGACTTGAGTGCTGATCAGTCACAAGTATCAAGTAGTTTAAAATAATGAAAGAAAAAGGTGGGGTCAGTGATGCTAATTTGCAAATATTTGTCAAAATATGTGATTTTCAGACTAAAAATGGTGTAAATTTGACCTTGACTTCATTCATATATTTTCATTTTTTGGGAAAGTTTGTTGAGGAAATGTATAAAACTTAGTCTAAAAATATAAATTAAGACCTATATTAAATATTCTTAGCAATATCAAAACGGGTAATATTCTCCAAGTAAAAGTATGTGAGGCTAAATTTCCATTACATTAAATTTTATAAATGTGCAGATTTGCAGGATTTTCTACTAAATATCCTTCCACCAAAAGAAATAGTCCCTCATAAATCTTGCTTCTTTGTTGATTTTCGAGCAGTTTTTTCATTGAATGTTAAAAAAGTTACATTGTTGAATATAAATATGTCATAAAAATTGAATTTTGATCAGTAGTTTTGAAGTAAAAGCTTCTGCGTGAACTTTTCTAAAAAGCTGAGGAGTGAATAACCTTTATACACGAGAAATGTATATATAAGGAAGGTTTATCAGTTTAGTGAGAATTATTGGGATATGCATCACACAGATTTGCACGTATGCATATTTTTTCAAGAAGCGCTAATGGTCCACAAATGGTAGTTTCCTTATCGCAGCACCGAGTGTTAACCTCACACTCCGGGATCCGGTTTTCCTACCGCACCATCCACAGTGTCGACATTTGGAAATGACGCACTTGGCCATCCGTAACAATCTCTTCAGTAAGTCTCAAACCTCTAGCGCTCGTCAACTGGCCCTTCATTAGTAATTCAAGCCCCTTACGCACTGAAATGAATTTATATTTACGAAAACCTAACCTAAAATACAACTGAAACTGGAAAATATCAGAAAACTAACTTCATACATTGCTCGAGCATTATTACAAAGGCCAAACCTGCAAAAACACATTGCAATAATCCTCCTGCCAAGTTTGATGGCCACCCTTTTACATTCGGTGCTATATCTCACCGAAAATATTCGCCACTTAAATAAATCATGCAGGGGAAACAGCAAATGGTGCACGTCTCCGGCTGGTCACGCTACCAGACACCACCAAAACCGGCAACTTTATATATGTTTATTAGTAACAAAACTGTCTTAAAAGCATTCAACCCCATTAGAACAAAATTAGAATAATATATAAATGTATACAGAAAATAAAACAATTTCTTCACAGTATTTGTCTGTCGCATATCTTATTCTTGTCCAGAAAAAATAAGATAAAAAAAGAAGAAGGTAATGAGAGTTTGGTTTTAGTCAGCCGGGAAAATTCCATGTGCTGGAGCATTAGTTTATGTAACCTGGCAGTGTCAAATACAAATACATCTATGTATTAAGTATTAATTTAGCATTTAAAAATGTAAAAGATATTTTTATTTCAGGTTTATACCTCTTCAATGCATATGCCTACAAAATTACCTTATTCTGCACATCTTCACGACATGACTGTAAGCACTAAAAGGTTTCATCTGATTGGATAAGTATACTTTCAGACAACAATTGTGGCCAAATAACAAGTGACCCACAGGCCTTATAGGTCACCTGAGTATTGTGTAACAACTTTCAAACAATTAAATTTGGTTCGAGTTTAATCCGGAGGCCATGAAATTCACAATTTACAATTTTGAAAGAGGCACCATTGCTTATCATAATTTTTAACTTAGCATGCTTACTCTATTTACTTAATACCCAGAGGTAGATCAGAGTAACAAAGAAAAGAAATGCACTTTCATTTTACAGGGTTCTCCATCATTTGAGATTTTACTGTGTTGCAGAGTTTACGCGAGGCACCAATATTTCCCGGTATTTTCGCGAACAAATTCGTGACTGAATCAAAATTCATCATAATTACAAAAGATTATAAGCACACATTTATTTAAATATCGCCAATTCGTTATATAAATAGTACGGTCGAAAGTACTGATAAACGGAAAAAAAAGTTCGGAAAAGCAGAGGAAATTCTGACTGATATTCGAACTACTTTACATTTTTGAAAGTAGATTTGTCGCGTTTATTTATCAGGTTTCTTGATCGAGTTACAGCATTACAAAAAAGGATCCTCAGAACAGTGAACATGCTGAATTTCAAAAATTTTTGGCAATTTATTTACATCAATAGATTGCCTCGGAACGATGTTATGTTTGACTTACAGTGCTTACATAATTCTAGAGCCGTGGCTCTACAGGAAAGACATATTTAAATATTTTTCATAAGCAATACAAGGTATTTTATTGCAGCTACCAATTAACCGATACATTGAGTTGTGAAAACAATTTATTTGTCTTTGTTCCGTCATGCGTAAAAGTCCGGCGAGGGTCTACGAGATAATTGATTGACTACTCAAGGTGAAGCCTTAATTAGTAATTATTGAATTGAAAAACGGTAGAATTGTTTGATTAAAGTTTCAGTTAGACAGAATTTGTGTGTTTAGATTTTCTAATTATCACAACTCTTACTGTGTCGGCAGAATTTTTACTGTGTCGCATGCATGAAATTTGAATTGTTACTGTGTCGGAGAAAATTTTACTGTGTCGGGAGCAACACAGTAAAACAGCTCATGTAGAATCCTGACTTTATAACCAGTTGTGCACCTCACCCCAAAGGAACTACTAACCAAGGGCCATATATTTTCAAAATTTTGTAAATTTTATCATAAAATGGTTGATTAATACCAAAGAGCCGATTTCAAAGCATTAATTTATTTTCAGGCTATGTACCCCCCCCCCCCTCTTTGACCCTGGGGGAATTAAAAACCACTTTGCTAGATGCACATTTCTTTATCATAAATATACATTATATACTTGGATCATTGGTTTAAAACACAGAAGCAAAGAAAAATATTTACAAAGAATAAATGTATTTTTACTATATAATCAATAGAACCTCGACTTTACTTAAGAACCACTGACCCTGGGGCCATAAAATTCACAATTTTGGAAGAGGCACTCTTGCTTATCATAACAATGTGCTTAGTTAGGTAATCTAATACCCAGGAGCAGAGAAGAAGATTTTCAACGAAATTATGCATTTTTACTGTTTAATCTATAGAGCCCCGCCTCAACACCAGAACCCCTGACCATGGGGCCATGAAATTCACAAATCTGAAAGAGGTACTCTTGCTCATCATAACTATGTGCTTAGTGTATTTAATACCCAGGACCAGAGAAGAAGATTTTCAAAGAAATAATAAATTTTCACTATATAATCTATAGAGCCCCCCCCCCTAGAACCCCTGACCCTGGGGCCATGAATTTCACAATTTTGGTAGAGGACTCAATGTTCATTACATTCATGCCAATATTTTGCCTGCTTGATGTCCAGGAGTAAAGAAGAAGAGTTTAAAAGATTTCATTACTTTTAGTGGTTTTGGCCCCACCCTTCAGGCCCCCGGGAGGGGGGAGGGACCATGACCATTCACAATTTTGTTCCCCTCTACCCATAGATGCTGTATACCAAATTTGGTTGAAATTGGTTCAGTGGTTTCAGAGAAGAAACTGAAAATGTTCAAATGTTAACACACGACACACGACGGACAACGACGGACGAAAACGGATAGCAATAGGTCACCTGAGTTACTCAGGTGACCTAAAAAGAAAATTAGAAAAAAATAGAAAAAATGAAAGTAAAAACAAACTGCTTCCAAACTTCGTCTGGGGAACATTATTTAGCAAGTTGTTAAACTAAAATAAAAATTCTGATTATTTATTGATTCATTATTCCTACTTAATTAACTTACAGTATTCACAAAATCAAAATTAACAGGAAATCCTGATCAGTACAAACAGTATTCAAATGTCGGGCCTTACTCAAAGATATTAAAAAAAATCCTTATTTTATACTTTTTTTTACGACTTACGACGTCATGCATCAAATATAAATAACAAATACTAGTTCTCCTTTTTTCTGTCGTTATCGTGTTCTGTATGTCAAAACATAAAAATATTTAGTTTTCAAGTGTGCAAACAAGTGCATTGAACAGAAAGAATGTCAAATGACGTGATAGAATATTTTTGTATTTTCATTAACTCACTTCTGCCCTTTCTACTTTCTTAACGCCGTAACAAAGATAAATCTCAAAAAGAAAACAAGAGGCCCACGGGCCTTATAGGTCACCTGAGCATTATGCAACAACTTTCCAATTATTGAATTTGATTAATGTTTTAAGCCAGATGGTTTATGACATTCACAATTTTGAAAGAGGCACCATTGATCATCATAACAATACACTTAGCAGTTGCTTAGCTTGGTTACTGAATACGCAGGGTAGGGGAGCAAAAATGCATTCCAACTAATCAGTAGTGCCCCTAACACTGTGACCTAAACCCCTGACCCTTAAGGTCCACACATTGCACAAATTTTAAAAAGGCACCCTTAATATCAATAAATAAATGGTTTATAAATACAAAAGAGCAGATTTCAAACAATAAATTCATTTTCAGTATATAAGTAGAGCCCCCACAACACCCCTGACCCTGGGGCCTTGAAATTCACAAGTCTGCAAGATTATGGCCCTTGCTGATTATAACTATAAAGGTAGTTCATCTGCTTTATACCCAGAGACAGAGAAGAAAATTTTGAAATATTTAATGTAATTTCACTATATAATCAATAGAGCCCCGCCCCCCCTAACACCAGAACCCCTGACCCTAGGGCCATAAAATTCATAGTTTTAAAAGAGGCATTTGTGCTCATCATAACTATGTACTTAGTTAGTTTATTTAATACCCAGGAGCAGAGAAGAAGATTTTCAAAGAATTCATGTATTTTCAATATATAATCAATAGAGTCCCCCCCCCCCCAACACCAGAACCCCAGACCCTGGGGCCATAAAATCCACAATTTTGGTTGAGGCACTCTTGCTTATTATAACTATGCACTTAGTACGTTTATTTAATACCTAGGGGCAGAGAAGAAGATTTTCAAAGAATTAATGCATTTTCACTATGTAATCAATTGAGCCCCCCCCCTCCCTAACACAAGAACCCTTGACACTGGGGCTATAAAATTAACAATTATGGTTGAAGCACTCTTGCTCATCATAACTATGCAATTAGTTAGTTTATTTTATACCTTGGAGCAGAGTAGTAGATTTTCAAAGAATTCATGTATTTTTACTATATAATCTATAGAGCCCCACCCTAACACCAGAACCCCAGACCCTGGGGATATAAAATTCACAATTTTGGTTGAGGCACTCTTGCTTATTATAACTATGCACTTAGTTAGTTTATTTAATACCTAGGGGCAGAGAAGAAGATTTTCAAAGAATTAATGCATTTTCACTATATAATCAATAGAGCCCCCCCTCCCTAACACAAGAACCCTTGACACTGGGGCCATAAAATTCACAATTATGGTTGAAGCACTCTTGCTCATCATAACTATGCACTTAGTTAGTTTATTTAATACTTAGGGGCAGAGAAGAAGATTTTCAAAGAATTAATGTATTTTCACTATATAATCTATAGAGCCCCACACTAACACCAGAACCCCAGACCCTGGGGCCATAGAATTCACAATTTTGGTTGAGGCACTCTTGCTTATTATAACTATGCACTTAGTTAGTTTATTTAATACCTAGGGGCAGAGAAAAAGATTTTCAAAGAATTAATGCATTTTCACTATATAATCAATTGAGCCCTTCCCCCTCCCTAACACAAGAACCCTTGACACTGGGGCCATAAAATTTACAATTATGGTTGAAGCACTCTTGCTCATCATAACTATGCAATTTGTTAGTTTATTTTATACCTTGGACCAGAGAAGAAGATTTTCAAAGAATTCATGTATTTTTACTATATAATCTATAGAGCCCCACCCTAACACCAGAACCCCAGACCCTGGGGCCATAAAATTAACAATTTTGGTTGAGGCACTCTTGCTTATCATAACTATGCACTTAGTTAGTTTATTTAATACCTAGGGGCAGAGAAGAAGATTTTCAAAGAATTAATGCATTTTCACTATATAATCAATAGAGCCCCTCCACCCTTCCTAACACAAGAACCCTTGACACTGGGGCCATAAAATTCACAATTATGGTTGAAGCACTCTTGCTCATCATAACTATGCAAATAGTTAGTTTATTTTATACTTAGGAGAAGAGTAGAAGATTTTCAAAGAATTCATGTATTTTCACTATATAATCAATAGAGACCCCCCCCCCAACAACAGAACCCTTGACCCTGGGGCCATAGAATTCACAATTATGGTAAAGGCTCTCTTGCTCATCATAACTATGTACTTAGTTAGTATATTTAATACCCAGGGGCAGAGAAGAAGATTTTCAAAGAAATCATGTGTTTTCACTTTATATAATCAATAGAGTCCCGCCCTAACATAAGAACCCCTAACCCTGGGGCCATAAAATTCACAATTTTGGTAGAGGCATTCTTGCTCATCATAACTATGTACTTAGTTGGTTTATTTAACACCCAGGAGTAGAGAAGAAGATTTTAAAAGAAATAATGCATTTTCACTATATACTTATTTAGCCCCGCCCTAGCACTAGAACCCCTGACCCCAGGGCCATGAATTTCACAATTTTGATAGAGGACTAAATGTTGATTACAATCATGCAAACACTTTGACTGCTTGATGTACAGGAGTTAAGAAGAAAATTTTCAAAGATTGCACTAATTTTAGTGGTTTTGGCCCCACCCCCCAGGCCCCAGGGGGGCAGGGACAATGAAATTCACAATTTTTGTTCCCCTTCACCAATAGATGCTATATGCTAAAATTGGTTGAAATTGGTTCAGTGGTTTCAGAGAAGAAGCTGAAAATGTTCAAATGTTAACGCACGACGAACGACGCACGACGCACGACGACGGACGAAAACGGATAGCAATAGGTCACCTGAGTTTACTCAGGTGACCTAAAAAAATGTTTTTCCTCCGTTTTTCCAAAATATTCTGTGTTGAGATGTATTCCACTAATTTATGAAAGGACGATACGTGATTTTCTAACATGATGAAAAACGTAAAAAGACCCCACTCCCCTATAAAGCGTTGAAAGATATGGTATATTTATCAACAATAGTTCATTATATCTTTGAATTCTAAACGTCTGTTCTTCATTTTCCCTATGGTTGAAATAGTTATTTTAGGACACCTATAAAACATATTTTTCATTGTTTATCATATTATAAGTTCAAGATTGAAAAATGCGATCGTTGGTTCTCTCCATTATTGTCTGAGGTTAAACAGAGTAACCATATCCTTGTATTCACATGGAATAACTTCGTCACTGTAGCTTGACTGAGGGAAAACATCGTTAACGTTGAAGTTAAACAGCTCTGCAGCTTCCTCGCAACGCTTTTTGACTCTTCTGTCTCTGAATAACTGGGTGATATCAATTCCAAGACGGTCTATTTTTGTCAGAAGAATAACCTGGGGAATATCTACAAAACGATAAAAATTGTACAATATGTACAGCATGTATATGGCAAGTTACACCAACTCTATAATGAATAACAATTCCAAATGAATGCGAGACAAATCTAAACTAAAATGTGAGAGCTGAACTTGAGTAATACATGTATGCCTAAATATTAAGACCTTTTATCTCTTTTTTGCCTTTAGAGTGTTCTTATATTGTACTAGCATAATACTTATAAAAAATAAGCATACGTTGTTCGTTATTTGTAGACCACATACATACATTGTGTATAATAGCATTTCTATATAATGCTGGACAGCTTACCCCAACAAAAGTCGCCCCTTTTCAGTTTTACTCCCATTAAGACAACTAACCCCATATAAGAAAACTCTCCGCTTATTCAGAACCTCAGAGTTTGAGACAATTCGTCGTCATTAAACCAAGGCAACTAGTCCCAGTTCAAAGAAAGCAACATATATGTATTTTAAATATATTGATGCACTGTTAAGAAATGTTTCACATTAAAAATGTTCTTGATATCATTTACACTTCAGATTTGTATTTTCCGTTCGAAAATTAACAATTAACTGTAAGATGATTAATTTTCTTTAAAATAATATATACGAGGGTCGTTAGAAAAGTTCGCGAACACATTGAATTACGGAAAATCTATTGTGTACTGTGAAGTATGACCTATGTCTGAATAAATTCCTACACTTTGTTTATTGGTATGTAAAAAATCAGGTCCATATAATAAAATCTTGAAAACTTACAACGATTTTACTATGAGGTTACGGGATTCACGGAGCAATCACTTGACGTAAGGCGACGTAACAAAATGATTTCAACACGTTAACCTTTGTTGCAGTTCTATAAATCTTTAGATTTTTTAAAATCTTTTTTCTACTTTAAAATTGAATATCTATACCAAGACATGTTACTTTTCTTCTACAATGTCTTTTCTACTGATTCGGATATAAGTGAGATCTTAAAAAAGTTATTGCAGTTAATTAGTTAATTGATCACGTGTGGAAACTATGCAAAACCATAAAGGCGCAACGCAACGTCCATGCGATACGGGGGTACTAAAGTATCACTGGAGTTAATCTTTCAAAATGTCAATCCTTCCATCCTTATGAAGCTACAACCATTTGAAAACTTCTCCTTTGTAGGTTTAGGAAATTCCCGGCAGCATCTTGAACATTTTTATCTTTTTTTTAGACATTTTCTAGTCTGCATACATCATTTTTACGTAGTGCAGTGCTCCATGACGCTCAATAACGTTCCGATTTTTGGCTGTGTTTTTACGCAATGACCATATACAAACGGCTATAAAACAGTCATATACTTTCCAATTTAGTTCAAAATTTCTCCCAGTGACGTTTCATGAATACTTTAGCCGCAGGTAAAATATCATAAATCTCTTTGCGCTAAAATTGTGCAATTTTTAATTTTAATAAAGAGTCTTTGTGGTGTAAAAGGGCCAAAATGTAGCATGCTCCGTGAGGCAAGTTTTATCAAAATAAAAAAGCTGTATATTTTTTAATAATCACCGTAGAGCAAAAATTTCTTGTATATTTATTGGAAAAAAGGTAAAGATTCTATCTGGAAAGTTTGACCGGTTTCGTGGAAATAGCACGCTCACAATTGAACTTGTCCGCGAACTTTTCTAACACCCCTCGTAGTTTATATAATAATAACTTATGCAACTTCTCTGCACAAGTACTCTTTTGATTGATATATATTCACACAAGTTCACACATTTATTTACAATTTCATCACAAATAAACTAAATTTACGTAATTTTTGTATCAAGCACACTTTGGTTTTTTTTAATGAGGTAGGAGATAAGGAATCCCATTTTAAACAAATAAAATACACGTAATTTTCGGGGAATCGGGACAACTCGCCCCAAAACAAGTCGCCCCCAACTCTATTAAACTCGCCCCATTCGAAACAGCTCCACCCCCATTGCAGAGACAACTCGACCCATTATATTTACTTATGAGTTGCAAGGAGAAAACAACTTTTCAATAATCAGAAAATAAAAAGACAATTCGTATATTTTATATGCAGATTTAAATTTAAATTTAGTCCGAGATTGTAATAGCAAGGTTATTATTTTTTTTCATGCAATTAACAGTTAGTAAAAATTTTGGATAAAAATTCAATATATGCATGAAAGATCTGTCTGGAATTATATCCATACTTTCTTTATTTTATTCTTTTTGAAAAAAATCTTGAATAAATATATCTTGTTGTAGTCAAAAATTAAAAAAAATATATACATGTATACATGAATAAATGAAATACATATATCTATGTAAATAAAGCACATCGTATTCAGTTTTATAACATTTTAATTAATAACGATATGAACATTTAATCGACGCCATTCGGAAACTTTTCACAATAATTACTACCAAAATGAAAATAAAACAAATCTTTTTTTATAAAACATCTAAAGCTCACAAATAATTTATGTATATTTTAAAATGATGATTTATTAGAATAAAAAAAAATCTCAGAGAATTACACGGGAACTCGGTTAATACGGTCTCATCCCAGAACCAGGGTTCTCCATGAGCTGTTTTACTGTTTTGCTCCCCACACAGTAAAATTTTCTCCGACAGTAACGATTCAAATTTCAAGCATGCGACACAGTAAAAATATTGCCGACACAGTAAGGGTCGTGATAATTAGAAAATCTAAACTCACAAATTCTCTCTAACTGAAACGTTAATCACACAATTCTACCGTCTTTCAGTTCAAAATAATATAACACTTAATTACTAGGGCTTCACCTTGAGTAATCAATCATCTCTTATACCCTCGCCGGACTTTACGCATGACGGAACAAAGACAAATAGGCCTAAACTGTTTTCACAATTCGATGTACCGGTTAATTGGTAGTTGCAATAAAATACATTGTACTATTTATGAAAAATATTTAAATATGTCTTTCCTATAGAGTCACGGCTCTAGAATTCTGTAAGCACTGTAAGTCAAACATAACATTTTACCGAAGTCATTAATTGATGTAAAGAAATTGCCAAAAATTTTGAAATTTCAGCATTTTGAAAGAACTCTTTAAAATATTTTACTGTTTTGAAGTTCCTTTATTCGTAATGCAGTAACTCGATCAAGAAAGCTGGTAAACAAACACGGCAAATCTACTTTCAAAAATGTTACGTAGTTCGACTTTTGGTCAGAATTTCCTATGCTTTTCAGAACGTTTTTTCCCTTTAATCAGTATGTACAATTTAACGAATTAGCGATTTTTAAATAAACGTATGGTTGTAATATTTTGTAATTATAATACATTTGATTCAGTTGCGAATTTGTTCGCGAAAATACCGCGAAATATAAGTGCTTTGCGTAAACTCTGCAACACAGTAAAATCTCAAACGATGGAAAACCCTGCCTGAACCGTTCTCCACGTCGGTATTCAAACCCGCGACGTTAGAATTCACTCCTCACTTCGCAACTCTAAAGCAGACATTCTAACCACTGTGCCACGCAGGTGACTTGATACCCGTGGAAATTCCAACAGAGTGTTGGAGGACCTTATCTTTAAACACATTCAATAATCAGAAATTCATAATTTGAAACAACATGTCTTCATCCAGTAAGTTCATTATTCTTATATTTCACACTTGCGAGGAAGCATTCCGTATTTCCATGTAAAACGTAAACATTGTAAACGTAGTCTTAATATTATACCAGTAACGAGCAACGCATGTATGTTATGTCTAAAGTAGCTTTACAATGAGTTTCATCATGTAAAACTTATTTTAATCATGTAACAATTTTTTGAAATTACTTTTTGTCCGATGTAAAGATTTTTCAGAACCTAGTAAGCATGCCGTTTCATTAAATAATTTTAATTTCGCATTCTCGAACTTGTCAAAAAATTTTCCTGTCAAAAAGCTAAAAAAAATGCAATGTTAAATAAAAAACCGTAAAAATTTAAGAGAGAGAGAGAGAGAGAGAGAGAGAGAGAGAGAGAGAGAGAGAGAGAGAGAGAGAGAGAGAGAGAGAGAGAGAGAGAGAGAGTATTTATGTTGCCTTGTATGAATGTTTTTTTTATTTCTTCCAGTTGCTCCTTAACGTCCGTCATCATAAAATCAGCTTCGTCAGCGGCAAGAACATACACAATGCAGTGCATCTTGTCTTCTTCTTGTGGGTTCTCTTGATACATTTCATTATCAGGGTGAATTCCTTCCATTGGATTTATCTAATTATAGAATTATTGTACCGTTTAAAACATCTGTAAAATCAATTTGTGCGATCATTGTTTTATTACATCACAAATTGAAAACAAGGAATTTTACGGACATTTTTTACAAGATGATCATGGACACATCGCTCACCTGAGCTAAAAGTGTGATCTTCCATTGTGGAACCTCTTGAACAAATATAAATATATTTTACCCGAGGATGCTTCAGAATTAATATGACTAATTATATAGATTTGATGATCTTGGTAAAAGATGCATTTTATGTTCTTTCATGTAATACATTTGTAACTGCTTATACACTCTCCCAATTAATCGAGGTCATGCTTTAAACATTTTTAAACATACACTACCTTACTACCTAACGATGTTTCCATATAAATAACTAATCATTGACTTTCATATTCTTTTTAGGACATTTCCTACATGTCTTCAAAGTAAACATTATTTTCTGTGTAGATATTTGAGAAGTAGATATCTTAAGATGTTTTCCTCACATTTCTATATAAATAATAAAAAAAAAAGATCGTAATCATTGTGGCCATTTTCATACCAAGGTGTCATTATTTAAACAATCTTACTTTATATAATGTTAAAAAAAGTGAACACAATTTCCAATTCCTTAGTCTATTGTTTAATAATACCCATCCATTTTTCATCCATTCGTCGTTATCTCCCCTTCAAAGAAAGTGCTACGCTTTATTTGAGCAAAGCTTATTTTCCTTTACGCAAAGGATAATCTTTGCCAATTTTGGTTGAAAATGTTCTAGTAGTTTTTTGGAAGATGAAAATACGACAATGGCGACAATGATAACAGAAAATGGACAATCTTTGATCAGAAAACATCACTTGAGCCTTCGACTTTGGGGCTTAAAAATAAATAATTGTTTATTATTATAACCTAATTCCGTAATGGTTTGAAATTCTGAGTAACTGTTCAGTTTTACAACAGAGCATTTAGGAAAATATTATCTTGAAAGTCCCCAGGCTTAAAAGTAAAAATGTCAAATTTTGGTAATATTATTTGAAATTCAGAAGAAGAGTTTTCTTTCAATATTTATAATGAAATTGCATATGTGCATATGTGCATTGGAAAAATGTGAAATATAAAAAAAATATTCGTAAATAAATAAACTTAAATAAAGAGCGCTTTATATATATATATATATATATATATATATATATATATATATATATATATATATATATATATATATATATATATATATATATATATATATATATATATATATACAGTACCCGCATCGTTATTCTTTACAGGATACACGATACGATAGGATACACGCACGATACGATAGGATACACGCACGATACGATAGGATACACGCACGATAGGACAGGATACACGCACGATAGGATAAACGCAAAACACGATAAACGCAAAACACGATACACACAAAACACGATAAACGCAAAACACGATAGACCTGATAAACGATCTACACGATAGGATAAACGCAAAACCTGATAGGATCTTTTCAAAATGCGGAAAGTTTTTTGACAAGACGAAAAGATTATTTTGAATTAAATTTAAAGATTAAAGATTATTTAAATTAAATTATATTTTAATTTAAATACTCGCAGAGCTTCAAATCTAAACTATAAAGTACATTTAATTATTATAAAAAGAACCTGAGATCTCTGTATTAATTTTACAAGTGTTTATTTATATATATATATATATATATAAAAAATTGACAGTGATTAAATGGATTTTTATGAAATGAAGACTGTATTATTTTTTAAATTTCTTCTCAAGTGTGTGAATTTTGAAACTCTATAGACAGATTTTTTATTTATGAAAAATATACATTTTTGTTTTCTATCTAATAAATTTATCTACAAGTACCAAATTATTTCACGGAAGAAATTTACGCAATAAATTAAATATTTGTATTTAATGTCTAAAGCTTACAATCTGCGATGTATCCAAAAATCGCAATTAAATATTAATATCTTAGAAAGTAATACAAGTAGAAGACTGGCCGAAAGAAAGGTTTAAAGAAAACGGCTTTAACAAAATTAATAATTTTAACATGATAGATCTATCAAGAACGAAACAGTTCAAGAAAATTAAATTTTCTGAACAGAAATCTAAATAATTATTAAAATAATGGCGATCTGCATTAATACATGTAAACTGTGTCATGAGAATATGAATCTGCTACAACTGCACATGTAAGTTTCCGCTAAGCTCTGACTTATGTACATGTAGACATTTTACATTACAGATACTGAAAACCTCGTATTTATTAACGAACATTGAATGGTTAAATACTTTCTTCTTTACAATACAAAACAGAAAAATTAATTAACAAATATTAAAAGAGTGAAATGCGTCTTTTCCGACTAAATAATTATAAATCATTGCTATTAAACTCTGTGTGTACTGTTTCTTATTATAACGAAAGATAGGTTTAGTTCGGCAAATGAATTATTAAACCTTAAAAATCATTTTACACCGACCCGGTAATCTCATATTAGGCATATTCGAAGGGCAGTATTTTGAAAGTCCGCAACCAATTTAAAATTAGATAAACAAGATCTAACAAAATAGCCAAATATAATATTGAATTCTTAAATAAAGTTATATACGTATGGAATAAAATCGATTAATACTGTAAATTGATTCGGTGTATTTATTAGTCCTGCATGGTCAAGGCGGATCAGGCGACTCCTTTTGTTTTATTTTTATAGTAAGATACCGTTAAAAAATATTGCTAGCTAATTTTCATAGTTTAGAATATTAGAACTATTGCATCCGTTTCTACGGTCAATGAAATTGTTTCCTAGAATTAATTTTGTCCGTTTTACGAAGAAAACCCGATGACCCGAAAGTGCACGTAACATAAGTGCAGTATATTTTTTTTTATGTTTTTTAAAGACTTATTTATATAAACATAATGGAAACATTGTACGGAATGAAAAAGAATCAACGGAGTGAGTTTAGGGACTTCATTTCATTAAATTGATTTGTTTGAATTTTTATTTAACATTTTAATTTTTTAATCCATAAATCGTACAATTATTTAATGTATTATGAATTAAATCTTTGATAAAATTGTTCAAACAAGTTAGGAACAAAATTCCGAAAATAAGTAGATGCGTTTCATTAGAACCAGGTAGTATTCGAGGTTACTAATTGACCCCAGGTGAGAAATCAGTACAGGTATGTTGACGGTGATCACACACACACGGGCCGAGGTGTCAGTTAGGGGTAGAAGGGGGAGGGGGTGGTTGACCGCACAGGAAGACAGTGTGCTAATTAGAGAGCTACACATACGTGTCAGTTTTCTTGTAAGGAAAGGTCTTCGATTTATTTTGATTTTTGGCATCCTGATGGATTATATTGCGAGTTTATTTCCACGCCGAAAAGGTAAGCTGTTAAAAAACTTCATGTTTTCCCCTGTACATGTATATATAATTTTTATGTTAACTAATGCCAGATAAAATTAATGAAAATCTTCTATTTTATAGTAACAGCCATGGTGTGATAAATTGGGTAGAATATTTTCATTGATTATATTTTATAATTTTGATTTCTTGTATTAATTTCGACATATGTCAAGGAATTTTTAATTAGCTTTAAAAAATAAATTTAAAATTTGAACGTATACGGCCAAAATCGTTGTTAAAATCATTTGGATCATTGTCTTATGTTATATTATATTTGTAACATCAAGCTTTAAGACTTTAAATAATTGTGCATACATGCAGGTCAGACGCGTAAACATATTTCTAACGTTATCAGACGATAAACAAGAAAAAACAGAATATTGCATGAAAAAAAGATACATTTCAATATTATGCTTATTATTTATTTATTTGCTTTTTGTCTACGCGAACATCGTAGCTTACCAAAAATCTTTATCCGGTAACTCCGATTAATTTGAGAAAATCATATTAATAGTATTTAATTTTGACAAAATAAATCATACAATTCGATAAATTATTTTTTAAAGAAATAGACCAGTTGATCGATATACTTATAATTTCATTTCCGAAAAATAGAGTTACTGTTTAATTTTGACAATTACTCTCTGCTTTACCATGATATAATTATTTTATTTATTTAATTAATTATTAATTAATAAATCAATTTATTCATTCATGAAATACGCGATTATTTAATTTTCCTTCTACGCTTTAATATTTCTTATATTGATGAAAAAGAAAGGGATAAATCTTTATTTTCTCTTTTTCGGTAGAATTAATCTTATTTTTATTAACAAAACGAAAAAGACACTCGGAATAGCTCAGTAGTTTCTTTACATAGTAAAGATATAAAGCGAGGGTTTCCGAATATACACGATAAACGCAAAACACGATACACGATAGAACCTGATAAACGATCTACACGATAAACGCAAAACACGATAAACGGAAAACACGATAGAAAACGCAAAACCTGATAAACGGAAAACACGATACGATAGGATACACGCACGATACGATAGGATACACGCACGATACGATAGGATACACGCACGATAGAACACGATAGAATTGTAAAGAATAACGATGCGGGTACTGTATATATAGAAAGCACAAAGAAATTCACTTTTACATGGATACCCACTTCCGCCCCAGCCCGGGGTTGAACTCTCGACCTACGGAATCTGTCTCCTAGCAGTGCAAGAACAGCGCGTTAGACCGCTCGGCTATCTAGGCAAGTTAAAAAACTTGCTTTCGATGCCGATGGAATTCTCACAATGCTGCCCTACACTACACGGTCATTGAGAATAGAAGTGAGATACAGTTATTTGGACATTAGTTTTTAGAGGATTGTTACCAATACATGTTGTGATTAAATTAATTCATTTATAAAGCACAATTTACAACAACTCTTAAACTAATATAACTGCCCTAAGTGAAGAAATATTAATATAGAAAGCACAAAGAAATTCACTTTTACATGGATACCCACTTCCGCCCCAGCCCGGGGTTGAACTCTCGACCTACGGAATCTGTCTCCTAGCAGTGCAAGAACAGCGCGTTAGACCGCTCGGCTATCTAGGCAAGTTAAAAAACTTGCTTTCGATGCCAATGGAATTCTCACAACGCTGCCCTACACTACACGGTCATTGAGAATAGAAGTGAGATACAGTTATTTGGACATTAGTTTTTAGAGGATTGTTACCAATACATGTTGTGATTAAATTAATTCATTTATAAAGCACAATTTACAACAACTCTTAAACTAATATAACTGCCCTAAGTGAAGAAATATTAATATAGAAAGCACAAAGAAATTCACTTTTACATGGATACCCACTTCCGCCCCAGCCCGGGGTTGAACTCTCGACCTACGGAATCTGTCTCCTAGCAGTGCAAGAACAGCGCGTTAGACCGCTCGGCTATCTAGGCAAGTTAAAAAACTTGCTTTCGATGCCGATGGAATTCTCACAATGCTGCCCTACACTACACGGTCATTGAGAATAGAAGTGAGATACAGTTATTTGGACATTAGTTTTTAGAGGATTGTTACCAATACATGTTGTGATTAAATTAATTCATTTATAAAGCACAATTTACAACAACTCTTAAACTAATATAACTGCCCTAAGTGAAGAAATATTAACATAGAAAGCACAAAGAAATTCACTTTTACATGGATTCCCACTTCCGCCCCAGCCCGGGGTTGAACTCTCGACCTACGGAATCTGTCTCCTAGCAGTGCAAGAATATAGAGAATTGAGAATTCCATCGGCATCGAAAGCAAGTTTTTTAACTTGCCTAGATAGCCGAGCGGTCTAACGCGCTGTTCTTGCACTGCTAGGAGACAGATTCCGTAGGTCGAGAGTTCAACCCCGGGCTGGGGCGGAAGTGGGTATCCATGAAAAAGTGAATTTCTTTGTGCTTTCTATATTAATATTCCTTCACTTAGGGCAGTTATATTAGTTTAAGAGTTGTTGTAAATTGTGCTTTATAAATGAATTAATTTAATCACAACATGTATTGGTAACAATCCTCTAAAAACTAATGTCCAAATAACTGTATCTCACTTCTATTCTCAATGACCGTGTAGTGTAGGGCAGCGTTGTGAGAATTCCATCGGCATCGAAAGCAAGTTTTTGAAACTTGCCTAGATAGCCGAGCGGTCTAACGCGCTGTTCTTGCACTGCTAGGAGACAGATTCCGTAGGTCGAGAGTTCAACCCCGGGCTGGGGCGGAAGTGGGTATCCATGTAAAAGTGAATTTCTTTGTGCTTTCTATATTAATATTTCTTCACTTAGGGCAGTTATATTAGTTTAAGAGTTGTTGTAAATTGTGCTTTATATATATATATATATATATATATATATATATATATATATATATATATATATATATATATATATATATAATAATTAAGGAAGATAATACAAACATAAGTACAAGGAATATCAAATAATGCTTCTGTGGATTGAAGATCAGGGTTCTCCATGAGCTGTTTTACTGTGTTGCTCCCGACACAGTAAACTTTTCTCAGTAACAATTCCAATTTTATACTTGCAACACAGTAAAAATTTTACCAACACAGTAAGTTCTATGATAATTAGAAAATCTAAACACACAAATTCTCTCTAAATGAGACTTTAATTAATCAATTATATCGTCTTTCAATTATAAAAGTTAGAGCACTAACACTACGGCTTCACCTTGCATAATCAGTTATCTCCTAGACCCTAAGCGGACTTTACGCATGACGGAATAAAGAAAAATAATTTGTTTTCACACTTCCATGTTAGGGTTAATTGATAGTTGCAATAAAATACATTGTATTATTTAAAAAAAAGAAACTGAAAATAGAAATACAGAGCCAAGGTTCTAGAATTATTTAAGCACTGTAAGTCAGACATAACGTCATCGTATCGAACTCATTTATAATATAATGTAAATAAATGAAATTTTATAACATGTTCAGGAACTCTTAAAATATTTTACTGTTCTGAATTTTCTTTTCTTTTCTTTTTTTTTTGTTATGTGATAACTCGATGAAGAAAGCCTGATAAATAATCACGACAAATTTTATTTTAAAAAAATGTTAAGTAGTACGACTGTATCGGTCAGAATTTCCTATGTTTTTCATAAGGTGTTTTTACTTTTATCAATATGTACGACCATACCATTTGTGTAACTAATTAGCGATTTTTTGATGTGTGTGCATGTAATCTTTTGTAATTTTCATAAATAGTTATTTAGTTGCGAAATTGATCGCGAAAATACCGCGAATTTTTTGTTCTACGCGTTAAGCTTGCAACACAGTAATATTTCAAATGATGGAGAACCATGGAAGATTTTAGTAACTGGAACATAAAAACGATTAAAAACCTATTTTAACCTCATGGATTTTCTTAAAATTAATTTTTGTCTAGTAAAGGGAAAGGGGGTTAATCTTTGAGGAGAGGAAAAGATCATAATTAAGTCCACTTTCTGCTCATGCATACTGATGCAAAAACATGAACATTATATATAAATAATAAATTTACTTAGTTTTCCGCTGATACATATCTGTTATGCTGATACATATCTGTTATGCATTTAAGCCCATCGAATCTGAGGCTGATATGGGTCGGATACTTAATATATTAGAAAGAAGCATATAGGTGTTTTACATTAAATGAAATCGTTTTCAATGTAAATGCGTGTTAATTGTCTTCTATTCACATAAAGAAATATTCAAAACCAACAGAAGTATCTGTTTGCATACCTCATATCCAGCAATAATATTGCCTTGGCAAATTCTTTTTATATCCTCAGTCTTAACTCCTCTTTCTTCGCCAGAAAGTCCTCGACAGTCAAATAATTTTACAGGTAATTTTCTCTTCTCTAAGTCAACTTCTACATCAAGGGTATATGATTCGAGCTATAAAGGTACACGCGGTTCTTATTTTTTCTTACATTTTCAAGAGAAGAATCTAACCATTTATATATGCATCCTTGTTGCATTTTGAAGTATAAAAAAATCTTTTAACTTATGTTTTTTAGAAAGTGAATAAGGATATAGTCAGTGGTAGTTTCTGTATTTAAAACAAGTTTAATGACTAAGTATTTGAAACATTTTTACGCAATTTTCTTTTCTTTTGCAAATTCAGATTTTGCATATACAATACAATGAATACATGTATTATCTAAAAAGTGATAAGTATATATTATGCATATTTTAAAATTTTCCAAACATTACAATTTAATGATTAATTTTTTCTTTAATTCACAATTAAGTTTCTATATTTCGTGTTAACGTGATACATTAACGAGGGCTGCTCAATAAATAATGTCTTGAACTGTATGACATACAATACAGATATCATATAACATTAAACTTGACTTTCTTTCATATTTATATCTTTAATAAATTCATAACAGTTTATGTGACCACTTTTCATCACAAAGTTTGATTGTGAGAAGCTGGGAAACAAGGGCTATTCGAGACACTGCATTATAAACGAATGGTAAAGAATCAGAGAACTAGAGTGAAGATAAAAGCTTCATCAAAGCTGCTGTAAAACCTGTTAAGATACCCCAAAATATATTTACTGATATATGTGATATTTACAGCAACCTATGCCTCCGCCATGGCCGGTCCCAAACCCGGATGAGAAAGGAGGAGGGTTGGGCGTAGGACCAGCAACCCGACCTCGTAAAAACTTTACTGCTACAGAAACGAGATCAAGGGAATATAATTCAACTGGCCAATGGAACGAAGCAGACCAAGCAACTGGACTTATGAAGGCTGGGGATCAAATCCGAGAGGACGTCTCTAGCCAGACTGTTGAGCTCCTGACGCCTAAACGATGCATGAGAGTTGCTTTTTGGAACGTGAGCACTCTGTTTCAAGCAGGAAGATTAGCACAAGCAGTACATGAGATGAACAGCTATGACCTCTGCATGCTGGGAGTTTCAGAAGCAAGATGGACAGGGGCAGGAAAGCAGCGAATGAGCTCAGGCGAAACCATCATCTGGTCAGGCAGACAGGATGGAAACCACCAGGAAGGTGTTGCCCTCATCATCAGTAAGAAGCACACCAACAGCCTGTTACAATGGAAGCCAATTAATGAACGACTGCTCCATGTAAGAATGGACTCCAAGTACACCAAGCTGTCAGTTATCGTTGCATATGTACCAACGGAAGTAGCAGACGAGGAAGACAAGGATGAGTTCTACAGTGCTTTACAGACTGCAGTGGAGGACATCCCAAGACATGATGTTCTTCTGTTGTTGGGAAACTTCAATGCACAGGTAGGCAGTAGCAACGAGAACAGGGAGAGAATCATGGGACAACATGATACAGGACAGTTAAATGACAACGGTGAGAGACTAATTGGGTTTTGTGAAGAGAACACCCTCGTCTTAGGCGGTACTCTTTTTGCACACAAGACCATCCACAAGCTCACTTGGACATCACCAGACGGGAGAACGCAGAACCAGATCGACCACATTGGGATAAACAGCAAGTGGAAGCGCTTCCTTCAGGATGTAAGAGTTATGCGAAATGCAGATGTTGGTAGTGGTCACAACCTACTTGTGGCAAAGCTGACACTTAAGCTGAGGTAGACCAAGATTGGCAGCAGCAGGAACCGGCGTTTTGATGTTGGCATGCTGACAGACCCAGCGCTTAAGCAGCAGTACAACTTGGCACTAAAGAATCGTTTCAGTATCCTCAAAGACAAAACAGCACTCACCATCGATAGTTTCAACAACGCAGTAACAGAAGCTGCAAAAGAGACCATTGGATACAGAAAGAGCAAAAAGAAAGAATGGATGTCCACAGACACATGGAAAGCCATTGAGGAGAGAAAACAGTTGAAGAAGAGAGTCCTGGACACCAAATCCCCAAGATTGAAAGAGAGAGCAGAAATGCAGTACAGAGAGAAAGACAGACAAGTCAAGATCTCGGCAAGAAGAGACAAGCGGCAGTACACAGAAAAACTAGCAGATGAAGCGGAAGCAAACACTGAAAAGAAGGACATGAAGACTGTCTACATGATTACTAAGAAACTAAGAGGAGACAGAGGACAGAATCAGGACCTCCCACTGAAGGCAAGCGATGGCACATTAATCACTGAAGAGCAAACCAAGCTAGCGAGATGGAGGGATCATTTCCAGCAGACCCTGAATCAGCCTGACCCACCAGCTCTTGCAGAAATCAGCGAGGCAGAAGAGAACCTGGACATCAATCTGGGATCCATCTCACTACAGGAGGTGAAGGACGCCATCTGCAAGTTGAGGAATGGCAAGGCACCAGGAGAGGATGGAGTCTGCGCTGAGATGTTGAAGGCAGAGGAACAGGACACCACACGACATCTTCAAAGTATTCTCCAAGACATCTGGGACAACGAGGAAATTCCAGACAACTGGAGAAAAGGAGTCATTTTAAAACTTCCAAAGAAAGGGGACCTGTCAGACTGCAACAATTGGAGAGGAATCACTTTGCTGTCCCTCACGAGCAAGATCTTTAGCCGCATCATCCTCCAGCGCACCACCACAGCAGTGGACACCATCTTACGACAGGAGCAGGCTGGATTTAGAAAAGGACGATCTTGCATTGACCACATCTTCTTTTTCCGCCAGATACTTGAGCAGTCGCACGAATGGAACAGCCCACTTTACCTGGTGTTTGTTGACTTTGAGAAGGCCTTTTATAGCCTTCACAGAGCATCCCTCTGGAGGATCCTACGACACTATGGCATCCCGCAGAAACTGGTAAACATCATCCAGTCCCTCTACAAAAACATCGAGTGCTAAGTAATACATGACAACAAACTGACAGATCCCTTCAGAGTGGATACTGGCGTGAAGCAAGGCTGCATACTGTCTCCAATGCTCTTCTCCCTTGCAGTGGATTGGCTCATGCGCAACGTCACCGAAGGAAGACAGCAGGGCATTCAGTGGACTCTGACCACAGTCCTAGAGTACCTAGAATATGCTGATGACCTGGGGCTTCTATCTAGTAGACATCAGGACATACAGCAAAAGACGGAGACCCTCAGCGAAATAGCCAACACCATAGGACTCAGAGTTAACACCAAGAAAACGCAGGTCATGAGGAAAAATGCCAGAAACACAGACCCAATCACAGTCAACGGGAGGCAGCTGGAGAACGTAGAGGAATTCACCTACTTGGGCAGCAAAATGACAACAGACGGTGATTGCGAGCAAGAGATTAAGACCAGACTCAGCAAAGCCAACCAAGGTTTTGCCATGCTCAAACCTGTTTTGGAATCTACAAGCCTCAGCATCCAGACAAAAATCAGATTATTCCGGAGCAATGTCCTCAGTGTGCTGCTATATGGATCTGAGTGCTGGAAGACCACTGTCACCATTGAGAAGAAACTTGAAGTGTTCCAGACCAAGTGCCTACGTTGCATCATGAAGATCATCTGGCCCAACACTATTTCCAATGAAAATCTCCGAAACATGGCAAATATGGAGTCTCTGGCAGAGATGATCCAAAGGCGACGCTGGAGATGGTTGGGACATGTCTGCCGCATGCCTACCAGCTCCATTACCAGGACAGCTCTTGGTTGGACACCACAGGGGAAGAGGAACAGAGGGCGCCCAAAGGAGACTTGGCGATGCACCATTGAGAGAGACCCGAGGAACAGAGGACTCACCCTGCAGACAGCCCCCAGAGCAGCAGCCGAGAGAGCCAATTGGAGAGCCCTTGCTATCGCCTCAAGTGCCAGAAGGCGCAGAGAGGACTGGGTAAGTGAGTAATGCCTGTTTTAATGATAAATGAAAAAGTGGATTTCAATGATAAAAAATTATGTAATGGGCATCAAAATGGGTACCGTCCTTGCCAAAAACAAATTATAACAACTTTTGTACTGTTTGCCAAATTTCAACAAATAATACTTGATGATGTAGGATTGAATTTAAGACACACAGCAAATTTATAGACACCATATTGGGGTTAGTTTACATTTTTTTTAAAGAAACGTTTGACGGTAAAAAAAAAAAGCTTAGAACTCAAAGGTCACTGTATATTATGAAAAATGAGTGAAAACGACAGCGTGTACAAATGTCTTACCATTTAGAAAAATATCACTAATTAGATTTATCTACTTTTTTAAAATTTCAAACAGATAAGTGAACTTGAATCTTTTGCTTAAAATCCTCAAAACAAAATTAACCATAAGATGCACTTCACAAAAACAGAGAATGTCTGGCGAAAGCAAGGAATTGCAAGATCACAAAGACAGATACATATGCAATTTCTAAAATATTAGAGGTATTGATGTTTGAACCCGTATTCGGGTTGACAGTTTAATTTCTTGAAGAATCTAGGAAGCAAATTGTGTCAAAAAATGTCAAAAGGTTTACTAGAGGTAGGACCCAATATCACGAATTCACTACATTAAATTTCTTTCTGGCAACGTCCAAACCCGCATGCCCTGAATAGTAAATGAATTTCGGTATAAAAAGATAGTTAATATTTTTCACATTAAAAATATTCGCCAGATCTTTGATCTTTTGACTTGTTTCTATTTTCAAACGTGCAAAAAGCACATTTGATAAGGAAGAAACAAGTTTAAAAAATCATCAGATCTTCCATTTTCCAGTATACTAAGAATCATATCCAAAAATGAGTTCTACAAACAATCAGAAATTGGATTAAAAATTATACGGGCATATGTTTTAATCAAAAAAGATCAATAAGTAAAAAAATCAAGACTTAATCATTAAAAAGCGTCACTCGCTTCTTTCTGATCACAAAGCAATTTATTTATTGAACAGCCCTCGAAATCAATTTAAAAATAAAAAAAAGTTAACTGTTAAGACATCGTCGAAAAATCTAAAATTAACTTCATCTTTGTCGATTTCAAATAAATTTACTGCATTTGAATACAAATACGAGTTTGATAAAAAATGAGATTTAGCGCAATAACCACTAATGGAAACTACAACAAATTGTTGGATGCAGCAGATACACAAAGTATTTTCTTACTTTGTTTTTGCATTATACAAAGTTTTTAGAAAATATTTAATCACATAAATAATGTATCTCAAGTAAGCACCCAATAACTAGCATAAACTTAAAGTTGGAAGATAAAATATTCAAACTTAGTAAATTAAATTTATAATTACATAAAGTAACATCAGACCTAAATAGATTAATTTAAGCTTCCATTAAACCTGTAGCTTTCATAGAGACCTACCCTTATTGTTATACTTCCGGGCTGCATTGAACCTACTACCGCTAGGTTTACAATTCTTGAATTACGTTCCAAAGATGTTGCACATGCATTTATGAAGGAAGGTTTTCCACTCCCAGTTTGTCCAAGAAGTAAAATATTAAGTGTTTTATCATTTTGTGGCCATATCTCCGATATGGTTCGTTTGAAGTCGTCTTTTATCTGCAAATATACGTATGAAAAGATGCAAAATATCTGAATTACGATCAACCTCGAACATCAAGACTATTCACGGCAGCTCAGTCGGTAGAGCACTTGCTCCGTGGTCGGGAGGTCGTGACTTCGAATCTCGGCCGCTTGACCTAAGTCGATAAAAAAATAGGTAGCAACTGTTCCCCCACCATGCGCTTGGCACTTTGAAGTGAAAGTTTCCAGTGTCAGCGGCAGGCTTTAGCACGACTGAAATCCCTTACGGCTAAATGGTCCTGAGTAAAGGTCAAAATTTGAAGCCCTTCACCAGCATACGGTGACGTCTCCATATGAGTGAAAAATTCTCGAGTGGGACGTTTAACAATTTACAATCAATCAGTCAATCAAACATCCAGTTAACAAAACGAATCGTTTTCAATGAAAAAATGTAACACATTGAAAACAGATTTCAAATTGTGGTAAGGTAATGACTGGACTTTCATAGGCTTGTCTCTTGCTCAATTCTTGCTTAATATCTTCTAGGAATATTAGATTGCATTTTAGTATTCATTTTCTATGCCATATTCAAAATAATGGGATTATCCCTTATAAGACAATTATCAATGAATCTTATGGATTATATGGTAATATCTAGGGATGTCGAAACATTTATTTTCCTTAGTCGAACATTCGATTAAATTATTCGAACGATAGTCGACTATCCGGAAATATTTTTTAAAAAAATTTATCGATAGTGTATTTATAAATCAAAAACAAATTTTCGTAAATTTATGTAAAAAGTAACGTCAAATGCCTATACATGCAGCATGTAACACACCGACTTTCACAGGAACTTAAAGTACATGTAGGAATAAGATAGTGAAATGAAATAGATTTACACCAGTAAATAATTTTCCAAAATGTATGAATTCTCGTAAAATCACGTACTGTAGATCACTGAATTTTTGCGACGACTTATTTTCGCGAGATTGTCATTTCCTCTTGATTAGCAAGACAAAATTTTCACAAATTGTGGTTGTTGCTCCATATTATCTTAAAAATACTATTATACACGAGAATGTAATTTTTGTCTCACGTTATTACGCGAAAATAAAGTTCTCACGAATAAAAAAGTGAATTATAGTGTTCTTGAATTAGCCTGTACATTCTTTCATTCTAGTACGCTTAGAGAATTGTCATCACTGTGTTTTTAAAGATAATCACAAATAAATTGGAAAATGGTAGGGGTTAATATACACGTATTCACACATTAGGAGATATTGTACAATACTGTTTGTTCAATTATCGATTAGCCCGGCTATCAAAATGTCCTAACTATGTAGGATTATTGTTTTAATAATTATCAAAGTTTCAAAACTTCACGGTGCTGGTGTGTTCCTACAGCATTTGAACATTATTACAGGTAATAGATAAATTTAGAATTGGTAGAAGTCCAATCAATTTTCAAAGTCCAGTATAGCGCTGCATAATTTACTACAACATTGACTAAAAAGGTCGGTAATTGAGAAATAAATACCTCGGTGTTTAATAACTGTACTGTCAATATGTACAATTGGGAAAATTTTTGTACACTGTGACTATGTTTAAGCTTTTATTCGTATAAGGGTGGATACTATAATGGTTTGAGGAATAAAGCTTTATCACCTGGAGCTCTTTTTCTACATCCCTAGTAATATTTAATAAATAATAATAATTAAATATTTAATAAATAATCAAGTCATTACATAATTTGTTCATATTTGCTGTAAAAACTTTATACATGAAATATAACGTAATTTTTTTTGCGATATATATACTAGTGACTGCATTTGAACAAAACCGTTTTTACTTGCTCTTTTCGACAATGTTTATATATCATTTAATATATCATTTTAAATCAGTTAAGTATTCACTTATGTAAGTAATATGTATCTTAATTCGTCATTTACATTATCGAAGGGATGGTAAAAAACATCGTATACATTAAATTAACATTCATGCTAAAAACGTACCTCCAAGGGTTCTGTCAATCTTAGGTGAATTTTTCGCCAAGGTCTTTCCAGCAAATAATCTGAAATACTCTTAATTTTTAATTTGAAATCAAAATAAATTTGCTTTGTAATAGCTGCAATGATTTGTCACAGTTTAGGCAAAGTAAAAGTAAAGATAGTTTTAAATAATATATAATGCACATACTTTGATTTTCCCTCTCCTCTCCAGACTCTTCAGAATCACCCATCGAGAATAGTCCTGAAAGATAACGGAGATTAAATATTGTCATTACTTTTCATTTCAATCATACACATGTATCGATTCTAGTCATGGAATAAATTGACATTAGAATTCCTTAAAAAAATTAACTATGTAATTATGATTGCTCATTTACAAAAACATTCATAAAATGTATAAATTTAACAGAATAATTGTATGTTGTATCCCCTATACAACTATAGTTTCTTAAAATTTTTAATTGCTCACTCACAAATGTAAATGTAACTAATAAGCGTCCTTAAAAACATTTATCGGCAGGTAAATAGGAGTTGGCATGTGATCAAATCTTCTGTTAAACCCTCCGATTTCAAATCATGTCCCAATAAAAGATATAAGATGATGCCTCATTTGGTAAATGAAATTTTGAAACAATCATGCTTTCTACAAACCTATCAGGTATACGAGGGGTGATCATAAAGTTTGCAAACTAATTGAATAACTCTCAGAAAGGAAACAATATTTCGTGTAAATGTAGATTATATTATTAATGTTCTGCTCATGCGCAAAACACGTGACATCGTCGGTCACGTGACCCCTCTTAAGCGTTCTGTCACAAAAGCTGAAAAAAATTCTGAGTTTTATATTTCTCTCCATGTAAGTTAATTTTTGTAACAGGAACAGTTCATTTATCAGATATGGTGAAATATTTACAACAGAATGGTTGGACAAAAATAATCTTTCAAAATATAAGCATGGCGACCATCAAAACCGACATGTTCTGTCCCGGAAGAGACTTGTATTCAAGGTGGGTAGCTAGAGTATGGTTACCTCTTTTATCATATCTGTTTTCAAATCTAAAGTAACCGATATCTCAGGTATTCAATAGTTATTTTATATGTCCGTAATCAAATTCTGTAAATAGCATATGATTAATAAAGGTTTGATCCGTGTCTCTGACGTCCTTATGTGAAAATGACGTCACTATGTAGGTCCCTTGTGACGAAAATTGTTGTCTCAGTCGTACTCGTTCAATGAACGACTGTAAAATTTATGGTATATCTTAAAGATCCCTTTGAAGTAGCGTATAATGATTTGTACACTTCCTATAAATGCAATCAATGAAAGAAATCAAATGGTTAGAAATAAAACTTGTAACGTTGCCTAGTAAAAGCAAGTTTGACAAGAGATGTGTTTTAATGAAGCATTTTGCTGTCAAAGGCCCCCAATTTACACTTGAAAAAAAAGTTGAATATCTTAACAATAAAATAACTAATAATGCAATTCGCTTGTGACATATTTTCTTGATTCCTCTAATTTTTTAAGAGTTAATAGGGATTTTTCCTGAGTAAAACACAGTATTGCATAGTTAACTGTTGCTAGGGTACCTTCACAAGCGAATTGCATATCTGTGTTCAGATAATACATGTAGCATTTGAGTAATAGAGACTGTATTAGATGAGGATGGTCTGTGATGAAACAGTTTAACTGTAAAAAAAATCTTTAAAAAGTTGAATGTCAGGGAAAGACATATTTGGCTCTTCAGATTTGCTTATCCTCTGAAAGCAGAGTTTAGTAGTAAAAGAAATTAAGGTAATTCCATCCTCCTTTGATGTAATAGGTTTTTACAAAAAAATGTAATTAATTTAAATTAATACATTATAGAACAATATCTCTTGAAAAAAGTGTTTTACAATATGTGTAATGATAAATATTGTTCAGTAAAAGAATTAAAGAAATGCTTATTTTCTGTATTTAATCAATTATTCATATTTAAAAAAAATATTGGCAACGGCAATAACACCTTCTAAAGTCTCTGCAATCAGGCATCTGCTTTATTGTACATGTACCTCTTATATAAAATGGTTTCCCTGATATTTGCAATTCAAAAGTATCTTGTAAGTAGGAAGTAATTGGAACATTCAGCATAAAAATAATGCATTTTAATCAGTGTTTAAATATTTTTTCAAAAAACTGTGAATAAAGAATATGCGAATTCTTTAATGTCGTCATACACTTCTGTTTATTCATGTTTCGCAGATATAATAACATGGTGACCTATACATTTTTTGCATTAATTGGAAAACTTAAATGCAATGTATATGTATTAATCATATTATGCAGATAATTGTACTTATAAGACTTTGGTATGTTTATTTTCGTGAAATACTAAACATTTAGGAGACATCATGTCGGATGTTAGCTTTATAAAAGAAAGAGGATTGTTACTAAAGCTACTGTTTGTTTTAAAAAAGTTTAAACACTATTGGGCAGGTCTTCCAAAATATATCACTTTCTCTTACGGGGATGGCAAACTTTCCGCAATTGAGGCGATATTAATATATTTACGTTCACGTGTTACCAATCAAGGTCCATTTTTTTTAATCACAAACAGGTTTTCCAATGAAGCGAAATTGTTTTGACAAACCTTTGCACAAATGTTTGAGCTTGTGTGTCCGGGATAGTAAGAGGTACAAAGGGCACAACTTTTGGATAGGAGCTGCAATTTCAGCAGCTGAAAGGATTTATCTGATGCGCAAATTAGATCCATGGGAAGGTGGAATTCAAATGCATTTTAAAAATATGTTAGATCTGTAAGATAAAAATTGCTTGCCATAACTCACAAATAGATTTTGTTACTGTGTTTGTTTTACAATCGAATGCTAATGTTAGAGGGTATTGTACCTGCTTGGGCCGGAATTTTCAATATCAATAATCATTCATTTTGATTAGACTAAGAAATCAGAGAATGTGCCATCTGGTGTATATTGTTCGAAAATGTTTTGAGCATGTTTGATCCCATTACCTGCTTGGGCCGGGATGTTAACATAAATCCCGACAATAAAAGGATTTTACTTATTTTATTGAAACTTCAAGTATAATATTAGAAAGACAGGTGAGACATTGTTACTTGCTTGGGTTGTTAATATAAAATGAGAACTGATTTGCGTCTTTCATGTTAAAAATTGTTTTATTTTATACATGTAGTTTAAGCTTCAAATACATGTGTAATTACTGGCATCTGATCGTCTTTGCTATCATGTCTCATCTGTAAACCTTCTTAATTATACTACTTGTCCATGATATGTATTCTGTGGCCTTGGGTGGGTAGTTGCGACGATTTTACAAATCCTCTCAACTGATGGGTTCTCGAACAAACCTGCTGCCACTAGTCGATTTTTGTGTAAATACACTAATCCTATAGTTGTTGGATACATGCTTAATAAATATTCATTATGTTATACAGTTTTGTGGATATCGATGCCAGGATATTTCGTTTCTTGTATTATTTTAACTTTTGGATTTCATGTGTAATATGTTTGCCGATTACTTATGTTCCTTTACATTGACAAATCCCTCAATAGAGAAACTGTAAATGCATTCGCAAATTAAAATTGTAGCATAAATTTTGTTATAATGAACTGTATTCACAATTTTACAATTTTTAATTCATTTTCTGTAAGGAAAGTGTAATCTACATGTCAATATTTTGAATTCGATTTTCTTATACTGGAACTATTTTAAACAGTTTGTACAAGTTTGAAATTTGATTTGATCAGATTATTATCATATTTTGATCAATAAACTTTTTTCAACACACATTTGAGTTTGTCTGATTTTGATATGTATGTAGGGAAAGAAGAGATATGAAGTATATTAAATGAAAATAAATACAGTTTTTGTACTTCGAACCATTAAAATTGTGAGGGTGGAATCACCTTAAAACCTTAACAAAGGAAATAATACAACGAAAAGAATTCATAAAAATAATTTTTAAGTATAAGAAAAAGGATTTAATGAATTGACATTGTATTATATGGTGTGAAATATATATAGATAGTATTCTTAAATAGAAATTCCCAACGCAATGTTTTGAATTTACTTTGCCGTTAAGTGTGCTCCGTAAGTACACACCTTGTTGATTCTAAAGAAGTAAATTCTCTGTTAAATTAGATGAAATGAAGCTTTGCACATCAGCAAAACAAAAATCTTTATATATTTGAATGTGCTTATTCGATATTTCTAGTGAGAAATATAACGAAAATTGATATCGTCCACGAACTTTTTGAACAACCTGCTTACATATGTTTGTTTCATTCAAAAAAGTTTACCGATTCTCCTTCCGACAAATCTAGGCCTTTTTACGATTTTAATATTTTACATGCCAGGAAAACGTCAGAACTGGTGCCATTACGAAAACTGGAAATTTCGCCTTTTCGAAACAGAGTTCATTTTTATACTTGCAAACCGATCTAAATGCCGAAATCAGAAATTATCAATACCACAATGCCTCTAGTACTCACCAATATCGATGAAAAGAAAATACCACTCCACATTTTGTTCCGGTAATTGCAATTTTATAACTGAACAATAAAAACGATATATATAGGTACTAAAAGTATTGTACTATTGAGAACATGTGACTTTGAAATTTAATTCGATTTGCAAGTATCTAAAATAAAGTCGAGAATGCCGCCACCACTTGGAGACGGCGAATTCCAAGTTTACGTATGGCGTCGGTTTTGACGTTTTCCTGGCATGTAAAATATCAAAATCGTCTAAAAGGCAGGAAAAATTCAAATATTCCGGACTTACCTATTCTGAAAGAAACATTTTTGCAAAACATTGTTTTAATAGGATTGATTTTATTCCAGCCAAAGAACTTCATGTATATTTTCCTTACCAGACTGTGTTAAAAGAAAATAATGCCAAAAAGTTTGACAGATTAAAAAAATATGTGTAACTTTGGAACTTTTTTCGTACTTTGTATGCCATAAAACCCTAAAACGGCAATCGGAACAGCTATCACTGCTTCAGCTGAAAAGAGAAAAATGTATTTACTTGGATTTATTCTGTTGTTTTGCATTTTTGAAAATACATATTGCAAGTCGAGGAATGAGACGTACTTTTAACAATTGATATCTGTAAATATAACCATACAGTCACATAATAATATTATAAATAAATCACAACATCGAATAAATCAATACCGATTTCATATTCCATTTTCAGAAGCTTAACAAGGTATAGTTTAGTTACATAAATGCAAATCGTCAGTATTATATATTAAATGATCAGGAATTCTGGTCTCTGATTGGTCTAGACGCCTTTGCCTAAGATGTACTTCAGAGTGTGTTCAACTCTTATGAGGTTTATTCGGGGTTTACCTCTTGAATAATCATAGATTTCCTTACAGTTTTTTCGACCGATCGGATTGCGTCTATCGAAGCATGTGCCGATGTGAATGTAATCATTTCAGACGCCATTACGAAGGAGATTAAACACTTTTGTAAGAAAATGGTTGAGTATTTAAGATTGTTTTTAAATTTTTACTACTATTTGTTAAACTGTTGAAGTAAAAAATATTGTTTTACTTTACCTAATATTATGAATTTTTATATTTGATGGAGACAAATATGAAAGTGTAAAAAGTGTTGTAAAGTTCCTAATCCTTCAGCAACGGTCAACCAACATCTGACAAGATCCGTACAGTCACGAGTAGATCTCATTAAAAGTCAATAAATGTATAAAATATCAGCTAGAATAAAAGATACCATAGAGTCAGACACATCTATTTCATTTTTGGATATTTTACATGAAAAAGACGTTGATCGTTAACTAACAACCAAGTCTATAATAAACGTGAGGACGTTATCTTTCTATCCTCAAATCTCCTTAATTATGCAGCAATATACCTTCATCACCTGCATACGGAGTATATACGAGGGTTGTCCCAAAAATTCCGTAGACAAGCATTGTTTTGTAGGAACCCTACGTCATACATGAATGAAACTTCGTATATAGATTAAACAAACACTATCTGATAAATTTATGGACAAATATGAAGTTACTACACAAATTATTCCAATTTTAAAGACGCATCTCATTGTCTGGTGTAGGAAGGCGACGCAATACCCAAAAGATGCAATTAAAATTTGGTATATTATATTTAAAATCATACGGAAAAATAATTACTTCCCCATATTTTTCTAATGGAAATGAAAATTCTTAATATTGTTTTATTAACTATATTTCCTTAAATTTTGGTGTGTATGCTTTGATAAATATGAGTTTTATAACGTTTTATATACCAGGGGTTAAAATCCGAATTTTTTAAAAATGGCGGCGGCGTTGGCGCAGGCGGCGCACTGGACTATGATCAACTGTTTTGATCCTGATTTCACTCTTACAGAAATGTACCAGTCATAAATGTTTGGTAGACTAGGAAACTTTTTCTCCTCCTTAGTATTTAAAATGACTAAAACGGTTTCTCAATGTATATGTCAAAAACAGTAATTAAAATAAACAACAGGGCTTAGAAATGGGCAAGAGTTCCATTGTGCAAATCCATTAGAGAAAATAGACGAAAAGCCCGTAGAAATATAGCGTTTTCAAATTATTATTATTTCATACCTGTACATGCATATACTTTTATTACATATTTTAATGTTTAATCATATCGTAGTAATTAAGATATTTCACATTTATAACTATAACCGTTTCGTTTGATTTAAGAATTTGATTCTGGTCGTTGAAATATTTTCTCAAAAATTTTGAACCGTAGACATTTGTATTTTTTGACGTTGCAGATTGCTCCGGGTGTTAGAGAATGACATCACTTTAAATGTTATTACTCGAAAAGTTTTGAAGTAAACATGATAAAATTTATCTGCCAAGAACACGCTTTATCCACCCTGAAAATTTTATAAAGATACATTAATTTCTTTAAAAGATATGAGCTCAGTCTACGAAATTTTGGGACAACCCTCGTATATCTCGGTTGATTCGATATGCAAGAGGATGCTCTTTGTACGAACAATTTCTAAAACGATGTAAATTATTGGAAAGAAGTTTTTGAAACAAGAATATCAGGAGTCTTGTTTAAAGTCATTATTTCGTAAGTTCCGTGGTCGATACAACGACTTTGTCAGTAATTTCTATTTATCATTGCGTCAAATTCTGGCTGGCGTTGGCGTTTCTTATACTAACTGTAAGTTTATCATTTATAAACTGAATTGACAACGGATTTTTTCGTTGCTTTCCGATCATATTGCAGGGAGTTACGGCGATTATTTTCTAAGAAGTATATATTATATATTGTTTTGCGGACTTTGTTCTTTTTATCTATCCTTCTGTGTTCAATAAACCAGAAGTGAAAAAAGAATTAGATAGATTACACGATCAGTACGTACTGGTTCCTGCCGACAAAGCAGGTAACAACATTGTCTTCGTTTGTAAGGCTCATTATATTAATTGCATTTTAGAAGAACTTGGATTTAATTCTACGAGTTGTAATCCTACTTATACATATACTACTCTTTCTAAGGAAGAAATTCTTCAAAATCACCTGTCAGTTTTGAATACTTTTAATATTCCACAGAACCAAATTGAATTTGAACTACCTTATATATATTGGATTCCGAAACTTCATAAGAATCCTTACAAACAAAGATACATTGCAGGTTCCAGTATATGTTCAACCAAGCCTCTTTCGTTACTTCTCACTAAAATATTGACAGTAGTGAAGGAAAAACTTCAAGAGTACTGTACAACTATATATTCAAGAAGTGGTGTAAATCAGATGTGGACACTTAAAAATTCTAAAGAACTTTTGGACAATTTGAAATCACAAGACTTTACAAAAATCAACAGCATAAAAACTTACGACTTTTCAACTTTATACACAACAATTCCGCACGACAAATTAAAATCCAGGCTTTTTGATATCATTGACAGCTTCTTCTTCAACAAAAATGGAACTCGTAAGTTTACTTACCTCGTCATTGGTCATTTGAAAAATTATTTTGTTTAAACAGATTCTGATTGTACACATAAGTACTCTGAAGTTGACATCAAGAAGATGCTTGAGTTTCTGATTGACAATATCTATGTGGTTTTTGGAGACCAGGTATTCCAACAATCTATTGGAATTCCCATGGGTACAAATTGCGCTCCGTTACTAGCAGACTTATTTTTATATTCATATGAAGCAGAATTTATGCAAAATCTTTTGCATGATAAGAAAAAAAACACTTGCTGTGGCCTTCAACTCGACATTTAGATATATCGACGACGTATTGTCAATTAATAATGATAATTTCCATTCCTACGTCGACACGATATATCCTGGTGAGCTTGAGATAAAAGATACCACAGAGTCCAACACATCTGCTTCATACTTGGATATTCTACTTGAAAAAGACACAAATGGTAATCTAACAACCAAGCTATATGATAAACGTGATGACTTTAACTTTTCTATCGTCAACTTCCCTTACTTATGCAGCAATATACCTTCATCACCTGCATACGGAGTATTTATATCTCAGTTGATTCGATACGCAAGAGCATGCTCTACGTATGAACAATTTCTTAAACGAGGTAAATTATTGACAAGCAAGTTGATGAAACAAGAATATCAACAGTCTCGTTTAAAGTCATCATTTCGTAAATTCTATGGTCGATACAATGACCTTGTCAGCAAATACAATTTATCATTGAATGAAATGCTGACTGACGTTTTTCATACCAATTGTTAGTCCATTATTTTATACACTGAATTGACTACGGATTTTTTCCGTTATTTCCTGATTATGACAATGAGCACACGGCGGGTGTGACCGGTCAGCAGGGGATGCTCACTCCTCCATGGCACCTGATCCCACCTCTGATGTTTTGGAGGTCCGTGTTTGCTCTGCTCTTGTTTTGTATATTTGTTTAATGGACGTTGAGATTGAATACTGTTCGTTATTTCCATATCCTTATTCTTGAATACTGTTTGTTATCTCCAATTGGCGTTGTAATTGTTTTAGCGGAAGCCAAAAAGAATACGCAGCGAAATGTAATATAATTACAGTGATTTTTTTGTTCGTAACAGAAAGTATGTTTTGCACGTCTAAGAGATGGTCCCGTAGACAATGTTTTTCTATTTATAGCCCATTATTGAGTTTGTTTAAATATCCATTTTTGATTTATGTTGAATTTTATTCACGCTAATTTCTACAATGGCTGCAAACCAAACGTGTAAAATCGCTCGTATATCGTGCAAGATCATAACTCAATCTTTTGCGGGTTATTCGTGCCCGTTATGAAAAGCGTAGATTTCATTTTGTAATATTTTATCAAAATACATTTTTGTTAAATATGCATTTCCTTGTAAGTTTTATTTTTAATAATTCATAAAAAATAAACGAAGGGCGACGCAGCTAAGTTTAAGCGGCACTGTAACGCACAAAATGTACGTAATTTTCCCTCTCCAGATGTAGTGGGACAGGAAAGACATACTTTTTGGATTTTAAACCCTATTCATACCATAGACATATTTTTATCCATGCTGAAATTTTCTCTTTTTTGACGAAGTAATGGTCACGGCGGGTTTGAAAGGTCGGCAGGGGATGCTCACATCTCGGTGGCACCTAATACCTTTTTCGATGTTTTGGAGTCCGAATTAACTCTGTTCCTATTTTGTATTGTATAAAAGACATTTGATCTTGAATACAATTCATTATCTCCATGTGTTTCATTTTATTGCTTAAATTTATAATTGTATTTTGCACAACTGGGAAAAAGGCGACTGGGAAAGAAAGCAATAGTATTAACATGGTTGTCTTACAGAAAGTCTCCAATAATTTTGCTAATGAAAAAATTTTATAGTGTAATCACGTTTTTTTATGTTCATTCTATCTAACAATGCATAGGGTTGTAGCTCGGGTGACCGGTCAATATTCTAACTGAATAATTATTCATGGCACAAGATCCCACCACTGATTGTTTAAAGATTGGTCGATATTTGCTCTTCTTTTGATAAAAATTGTATAGAAGTACTTATGAGTTTGGATACTGCAAGTTATTTCAATAATTCGTTATTCATTCCAGGCATCTTATCCTACTTGTATCTTTTCATTTTCCAATGGTCCGTGGTTCATTACTTTCAAATTTATGCCAAAGTTTTATCTTTTTTGGTTAATGTACCAAATTTACTAATAATACGTAGACAAAAGCAAATTAAAAAAAAATGAACTTATTGAATGTTCTGAAACAAACCATGATTCCTTAGGGTTCTTTGGTTCATTTCAACAATTGCATTCCTCAGACCTGAAAAATGATGTGTTCTTTATTTAAATAAAACATTTTAACTAGTTCTGATGGTAAAATTAATAAAGTACAAAATGATTGCTACGTAACCTAGCAAGTTATGAATAAGTTCTCTGTAGTGAACCGAAAATGCTTAGCACAATGAGTACAATCTAGTATGCGCACTAGCGCATCATGGAAAATATTCTAGCAGAGCTAATGCTATTCGTAATGCACTGTTCACAGAATAATCGTTGTTTTTTACTTATATTTGCATTCTTTTATTTTTTTCAGTAATATCAGAGGAAATCCTGACTTACATAAGGACGCAGCTTCTTGTGTTCAGTAATGAAAAACATACGACTTTAAAATCAGTAAACCTGATCAATGCTCCTATTCTCTAATAAATCACAAACAGTGTACAACCCCCATCAAGTGAAAATGAAAACTCATTTTCGTCAAAGGCTCAAATGCACAACTGCTCTGTATTTTCCTCTCAAACACAGTTATCTGGATAAAAACGGCGCCGTCATCACATTTTTACGCCGTTGTAAAATCATCTATCAACGGTATTAAAACCGTCTGACAAAAAATCAATTATTTAACACTATGATGAAAAATGAGAATGCTTTTAGAATGATTATTACTCCAGAAAGCTTTTTTATGCTCTTTTTTTAGTCTTTCTGATTTCAGCTATTAAAAAATATATTAAATAGAAATATTTATATTTTTTAATAGCTGAAATCATTCTTGAAATAGATATACTAATTAAAGAAATTTTTTCTCTATCTGAATGTTATAACCAAAGTTTGAGGAGTTGTCGTTCTTTGGACAAATATGCATGATGTGAAAAAATAGAAATATGACAGTTCTCTATATTTTTAAAAAAGTTTTATTATACGGTTAGATACATTGGCCAAAAATGAATTTTTAAAGATAAAAATCAGCAATTTTAAATATTCAGAATTTCTTTTTTTAAAAGAATATTATTGAAAACTTATATTTATTCCTCTTGCGAAACATTTCATATATTCTTCTAAACACGATTATATAAGTGTACTATAGCTTGTTCTACACAAGTGAGATAGAGCAATTACAGTAGATTATAGTAGAAGCAGTTGATTCTATAGTGCTATGAACGCAGTTGATGACTACAAGTTCTCAGCGGAAGAGAGCAATGGATATGCAAATATATAGTAATAAAAAAAATAAAAAGTGATAGTACAATTTAATATGTAAATTTAGTTGCATAGTTGTTTAAACACCTCTAAAGAAAATCTACGATTATATAATGAACGGTTTGTTGTACTTCAAATTGAACAAGTATAAGGTGACTATTTATTATTTCATTTGCCAAAATATTAATACACATGTATAATTGAAATTATGTTTTGCTATTTCAAATAAGTTTTGGGATTTTATTTTGATATATAATTTATATATACTGAAAGGAACGCAGGGTAGTAAAATATTTGTAATCATTTAGATGATATCTTTCGTTAATATGCACCAAAATGAATGTTCTTAATTACTCAACCGTAAAATGTATGACATCATGTAAGAAATACGCTAACAACACCAAAAACACGTGCAAAGTAAGGATGACGAGTCTGTCAACAAATCTTCATGTACCATTTGATTCACCTCAGGTATACACGTTGATTTTCAGTATTTATAGACAATGTGGATTTCTTGCAATCTTGGTAGATTTACAAAAGTTCAATAGGGTCTGGTTTCGCCTATAGAAAGTCTTACCCATTGTTAGAGAGTGCCAGGGATGATTTCAAATCAACCCTGATGATGGCGTTAGTGCGATACAGAGTCAGTTAATGATCGGGTTATTCGTTCTGCCACCTGGTTACCACAAACCACTAAAAATTCAGTAGACTATCATTATCATTACATTTACCCGAAAACCAAAAGAAATCAATTGCACAATTTGATTTTTTGAGCCGGTCAATTTAAATTTGTTTTCCTCTCACTGGCTCATGCGCGTCGTTTTATAATTTTTTTAGCTTGGTAACTGATGCCAAATATTGCAAGGGTTTGAAAGAAAAACTTCCTGATGAATTCTATGCAACGGAAAATCAAGGATATGACAAAGCAGTTGCGGGTTTGAGACTTTGAAGAAAATGGGTCACTTTATGGGGTTATAGTGAGATGAATTCCTGAATGATTAGCCAAAATGAAAGTTGAGTTTGCCTACATTATCTTGAAGGATGATTTGAAAAGTAAGATACGATTACTGAAAAAATAAAAAATACATGTAATTCCCGTGTTTTTCCTTTCAGTATATTTGTTAACAAGCATGGACATATTTCTTAGTAAAATAAAATATTACTTTATTAAATATAATTGTAATGAAGAAGAAAGAAGGGTGCGTCGTATAATGTCTGTTTTGATAACCGTTTTTATCTTCAATCTATGAATGGTGTTTAATGGTTATTTTATTGAAAAGAATCCTCCTGACATGAAATAAACAGTGTGATGTATTTCAATTGACTATTTTCTTCCTATAAAATGTTATAAAATAAAAAGCATGCAGCCTTAACTTTGGACAATAACAGAAAATAACATCTATCAACATTTTATCAGACAATGTTTCTGATTCATAGAACAATAAAAATTGTTGTGGAGCTTACTATCTGCATAAATTATTACATATTAAATACTCATTGTTTTTATAAAGAAAAATCAAATATATTTGTTTTAAGACGTAATTAGTATTTTTTGCTTCAGTTCAAATTTTGAGATAAATGAATGGTGCAGTTTTCGACAGAATTGTTCTCTTTGAAAAGAATTTTATTTCTTTTGAAGATTACATCGGCTGCTACAATAGCTCATGGGAAGAAATATCGGAGAACACCTTACATTTCGTTGTTTTGAGGCAATTAGAAACCAAGAGATTCACATGAGCAATGAAAAGTAAAAATTTTGATACATTGCAATCAAATGTTTTAATACATTGGTATCAAATATCCCAAAACGGAATGTTTTCCCCAAACCTCGAAGATTTTACATCACAAAAATATGCGATTCAAGAGAACATTTTATAATGATACAGTGATACCATAGAAGACAAATGTTCCAAATTGCAAGACAATTGATACAGGATTCACAAAAAACAAATTAAAAAACAACTGAAAGAATGCATGTAACAAATTGGTTGGCTTTGTGACATGTACTATATTGGCAAGGTACACGAATTTTCAAGGAAATATGTGGCGTCAATAAAAGACGATTATAGTATGACATATATTTGCCCTTGAATACAATATAAATTATTTTAACATGCAACATAACATGCATGTTACAATGTAATTATGTTGAAATACAAGTTACCAATCTTATAAGAAAATATAATTTAAATGTGTGTAAATACTTACTATCACCCTTTTTTGACATCATCGATCCAAGATGCAACATAATTATGTAGACATGTGACTTATTTATGTCCAAATGCAAACTACATGTACTTATGTAGATACGCTACTTATTTATGACAACATGCAAGGTAATTATATAGACATACAACTGAATGATGTCGACATGCAAGATGTATAATTATGTTGATCTGCAAGTCATTATCTTGCATATTGACTTAATATCGTTTTATGTAAAAATATAACTTTCATGATCACATAAATAGGTCACATATTCATTTAACTACGAGAGACGTTCAATAAATACTGTCTCGATGGCATGCAACATAGTAATATGACATAAAGCTTGACTCTCTCTAATCATTGAATCCTTAATGATTTCATAACAATGTAACTATGTGACCACTTTTCAGCGCATTGTTTCATTGTGAGAAGCTTGAAAACAAGGGCTTTTTGAGAAAATGCATTAAAATGAATGGCCAAGAATCAGTAAACTAAAACAAAATTGAACGCTTCATTAAAGTGTCTGTAAAACTTGTTAATATTCCAAAAATATATATTAACTGATATATGTGAAAGTTACAGCAACCAATGTCTGTTTTATAGACAGGTGAACGTTTAGATTTCAAAACACAAAAATTAAATAATGGGCATAAAAAATGGATACTGTCCTTGGCAACAACGACTTCCACAACTGAAGTAAATTTGCCAAATTTCAACAAATTATCACTGATTATGTTTTTTTGACTTTAAAACACATAGGAAAATTGAGATAAATAATTTTGGGGATAATTCATACTGTTTTAAATAAACATTTTACGGTTAAAAAAATTCAATACTTAAAGGTCACCCTATATTTTGAAAAATGAGTGAAAACGACAGCGTGTAGGAATATCCGAGCAATTCTTTTAAAAAATCAAAAATTGTACTTATTCACGTTTGTGTGAAATTCTGACAGATAATGAAACTTGAAAATACATTTTGCTTTAATTTATCCCTTAAAACAAATTAACGATAAGATGCACTTGATAAAACTACAAAGGCATAAGAAGAGCAAAAACTTCAAGGAGAATAAAACAGTTTTATATGCTTTTTTTTTCTGAAATATTAGCGGTCTTGTTCTTCAAATTTATATTCGGGGAGGAAGTTCAAATATCTGGAGGAGTCTAGAAAACAATATTTTGGCCCCCAAAAATTGAAAGATTTATGAGAGGAAGGAAAAAAGAATGAGGAATAAACTACATTAAATGTCTTCATGATGGCGACCAAACCCACAGGCCATGAAGATTAGAGGAGTTTGGGGATAAACAGAAAGTAAATGTTTTGTCAAATCAACATTGTCAGATCTTTTAACCTTTGACTAGTTTCATTTCCTACACTTAGAAAAACATCTATCAAAAAGAAAAAAAACAAGTACAGAAATCATAGAATCTGCCATATTTCAGTATTCGAAGGGTCAAACTCAAAAATGTGTTCGAAAAGCAGTTAGAAATTGAATGAAAATATTACGGATATGCGTTTTAACTGAAAGAGAATATTTTACTTAAACCATCAAGACTAAGTCATAGAAAGGCATGTTTTGTTTTTTCTGAGCCCCAAGGACATTATTTATTGAACGCCCCTCGTAAGTAGCATGTCAATATAAGCTGTAAGTATTTTGCATGGGAGCATAAATATAGTGCATGCCTTATTACTAATTATTTCACATAAAAACACAAGTATCTTGCACGTTAACATAAATATGTTGCATTTCTACATAACAATCTTGCACTTAACATATTTAGTTAACCGCATCTTGTCATAATTGTGTCTTGTTATCTACGATGTAAGATACAGGCGTCAGTGCTTGATTTATAATATTTAATCAAATTCTCTTAAAAGATTTATTCTTGCATGCCAATATCATATCCTTTCTTGCAGACATAATTTTTTGCATGTTGACATTATTTTCTGGCATGTTGATATAATTTTTTTTGCACGTAGGTGTCAAACATATGCCATCGTATTACTCTTGGTAAAAATAAAATTATAATCCTTAATTTGTCACCATTAAATTAACTTAAATTAAATACATGGCTGGATTTGTAAAAAAGCTTGCTCTAAAAAAAGGCCTATCATCTTTCTAATGTTTATAATTTTCTTATTTTTTAAAGCTTATATTTCTTCGTTGGTTTTAAAACAAAGAATTGTTTTCTAGCAAAGATATCGATAAACTGTCATTGTTGTAAGATATATGTGCAACAACATAAAACGTACATACATAACATACCATTTTGAGATATTGCTACAATTATCAGAAATTCTTACCTTCATTTTCTCTCATCAAATTGACAACATTGGTCTGTAATCCTGTAGTAAACGAATACGTAAAACAAAATCATTTAATGCAGTCTGTTGGTTAAGATTTGCGCTAGGCAAAAGTAGAACCATCACTTTTTAGCACCTAACACGCAATTATGATAAGGCTGTCCGAAGACTTAAAATGTCTTAAAAATATACATTTTATCTTGAGCTTGATTTTAATTTCATTATGTAGTCCTTGTTTGAAATTGCAGTCAACTTGAGATAACAGTTAAATCAGGTATTATAGTAAAGCATCTCTGTGATGTCAGACGACTGTGTTGATCACGTGACGGACATTTTTTATATTCTTAAATGTTGCACAAAAATCGCTTCGGCACAAGTGCAAAACAAAATTATTGTGCAAAGATCAATTCATCGTGATCCCTGGTAAATCCCTGGTAAATAAAACGTGGTGGGGGCAAGTTTCATTGTTAATCCTTAAGAAATTTTTTTACGATAAATTAAAATTACCAACGAAAGAAGGGTATTTTCCACTCTTGATTGCGATTTATACAACAACAGATAAACTACATACGACCCCCAGCAAAATTCAGTTAGAAGACATATTTCACTTTTAGATCAACGCAGAGTATCTTCAATTTATCCCTTTCTTTCACTTGTACTAGTCCAATATAAAAACGATTCATAAATTCTAACTCTGCCTACGGCCGGATGTGTAAGGGGAGCCTTTCAAACATAATTTATTGCTATTGCTTGAATATGTGCATATCGGATAAGCAAAAGGAATAGAGATATATCAAACGTTAAAAATAATAACAGCACACACGAGCTTAAAAAACAACCCTTACTCTTAAATTAAACACAAGTCCCCATAATGAATCTACATGCCGTTTATTAATTATGACAGTTTCCCGTCACGTCAGCTCAAGCATGCAGTGACTTGACGTCAAATTATATTATGAAGTCATAACTAGGTAGTTCAGAGAAGTATCTACAGTTTGAATAGTTTGATATTTTACAGGCAGCCTTATTCTAGTTGCGCAGTTGCTAATGGTCTCTTTAAATTACACATATACATGGATATACCGTGGTTTTATCATTATTCGTAGAACATAAAATTCGTGCATTTCCTTATTGAATAAATTCCCCAAATCAAAAGTTTATTGAGGTGGGTTGCCTCTATTTTAATAAGTGATAAACCATTTAACAGCCTACAGTGTATCTGATTCGAGTCACATGTAACATATGACACTCCACCCCTTCCTGAATGTTTTTAACTTCTCAAACCTATTTTATCATTTTGATTTTTTTAAATGCCAACTATTAAATGATTTTTTGGCATTTTTGGGTAAGCATAATTTAATATTCTTTATGTAGAATAAATTCGAGATAGGTATACTTATTGTTGGATTCATACGTACAAGTACATACGATAAAGATGGCATGTAAAGGGATTTTAAGAAACACGCCATTTCCTTTAAACCATTTCCAAACAATCCAAAATCCACGAAACATTATCTAAACCTTTTTTAATACATTTATATTTGTTTTATGATGTAAATGCTGATCCCCATGACACATAATCAAACAAATAAGAAAGATATTGTTTGCACGAAAAAGTAATATTTTTTTCCTCCTATACATCTGTCCTTTTTTTATTTTAAGGGGTACGTTTCATTATTCTTCGGGATTTGATTTTAATCTGTTTTTGGTGAAATTTTTAAATTGAATCTAGTAACAAATATCTACGCCCGTACAAAAATACTATAGTTAACTGCATTGCTTACCATAGTAAATGAAATTGTCAATACTAAACCAATTTTCAAAGTTTTCAAAGTTATCACTATTGTGTACAATAAGTTATCATTAAAGTAAATCAATACAGTTTTTCTATATTATATCAAAGTTTACATAATGTTCACCATGGTAAATCAAAGTTTTTATAGTTATCACTATGAATCAAAATGTCAAAGTGTTCAATGTAGTAAATGAAAGTGATAAAGTGTTTACCAAACTAAATCAAACTTCAAAAATCAAAGAGTCAAAGTATTCACTATAGCGAACTTTTTTTTATTGAAATATGTACATACTTGCTAAATCAGCTGTAGATGGGCCACCTCCCATATTACTGAAATAAAAAAAAAATCATTTCATTTTATATTAAAAAAAACAAGATAATCAACTGCAGAAGAAAATGACACCTGAGCAATACACATTAAAGAAAAAAAACTTTATTAATGTAGGGTATGGAGATAACAAACAGAATTCAATATCAAAGTCCAAAAAATAATATAAAACAGGATCAGAGCAAACACGAACCCCCAAAACATCAGTGGTGGGATCAGGTGCCATGGAGGAGTGAGCATTCCATGCTGGCGGGTCACACCCGCCGTGGTCTCTTTGTCATGAACGGGAAATAACGGAAAAAGCCATCGTCAATTCAGTGCATAAATAATTGACTTATATTAAGTTTGATAAACGTCAGTCAGCATTTGACTCCCTGATAAACTGTACCTGCTGACGAGGTCATTGAATCGATCAAAGAACTTACGAAATGATGACTTTATACGAGATTGCTGATATTCTTGTTTGTCAATGATTTACCTTGTTTTATAAATTGTTCATACTTAAAGCATGCTTTTGTGTAACGAATCAAATGAGATATATTTACTCTGTATGCAGGTAATGAAGGAATAATGCTGATATGCTGCATAAGAAAGGGATATTGACGATATAAAGTCTTATTTTGTTATTAGATTTTATTCAGGATTTTTATAAATAACAACAATACAAAAACAGTACAAAAATAATAATACAGAAACATGATTATTATATATATGCTATTTATGTTCGTAAATAATTCTATGCCCATTTCTTGAGTAATGAAAGTAGGACAAGCGAGATAACTCTAATAATTTTGTGTGTTCTTGATTTTGCAACAGTCTCAGTATCAGTTTGAATACAAACATTGTCGGTGCTATATTTGTATTTTTATGGAAATACAATTTTAATTCTGAACAAGCAAGTTGGCTTACGGCGTGTCCAGTGCACAGTTAATACACTTGGTGGATTTCTCGTGGGGTGATCTTTTGGATTTCCAAGGGATTCAGCGCATTTGTAAGTGTTCAAAGACGAAATTTGAAATTCGGTCTTTGCACACGTGGTCGGCCTACGTGCCAGTTTTTCTTCATTCATAACCTGTGTTGTCGCAACGATCGTTGTTTTATACTGTGTTCTTCCTTCATCAAGATGTCTGTATTAATATTTGATGATTCACACGTTCGACGCTTATATCATTATGCGAGGAATCAGAGACAACATTCAAACAATATATTTAATGTTCAAAATGTAGAGATCTCGGTCATTGGGATAAGTGTGGGCATAATAAGTCGAAGTATGGACATTAAAGTGCTAGAAGAGGATATTCAAAGAAACCTACCACAGAAGATAATTTTACATATTGCGGGAAACGATATCGACCAGCCACAGGCTGACGAGGACTTGGTTAGGGAGATTGTTTCAAAAATAATCGCGACATGTGACTTGTTTTTAAACCGATATCATTTAAATAAGATATATGTGTGTGTCAGTTGTAACCAAGCTATTCCACTAGACACTGCCGAGTTGTTTTATATAACAAGTTAATAGTCTTGGCAAATCAACTGTTAAAAGAAGTTAAAAACAGAAGGAAGGTTTTGTACTGGAAGTTGAAGGGCTTGAAGAACTCTGTGGTGAATAACTTTCGTGATGGTGTACATATGAACCATATTGGCAATGTGAAATATTACAGGACAATCATTGGTGCTGTGATACATGGCACAATTGATAGCTTGATAAATATTTTGTATTTCATTTAACCATATAACAATTTTAGTTAATTTGCATCAAAAATTTTTAAAACAAGCATTTCATGCATATGAACTTTAGCCTTAATATCCCAGTAACTGGTATGAATCATTTTAAAAAGAAAAACAATAAGCTTGTTATTCATATATGACACGATTTCATACTTTATAGCTTTAGCAGTTATCTGTTTAATTTATATATTAGATGCATTGTAGAGAGCCAGTCCAAATATTGGATATACAGAAACCCTTTTGATCAGGCATTTATTTCTACTTAGAACAGTAAGTCTGGAAACGTTTCTATTGCATAAGTTGCAGAATAGTCTGTGTGATATTTTGCCACATTTTCAAGTATTAGTGGTACTTTTGCCACATTACTGAACAATTAGTGGTATTTTTATGTATTACTGAATCATGATAATTTTATCAAGTTACAAATGCAATAAATTTATAGCTATGCTTCACAATTAGTGATAATTTTATCATGTCTGTGCTGAATCAGTGCTGAATCTTTATAATTTTATCAGGTTATAAATGTGATAATTCCATTGCAATTTTTCACTTGGGCAATCAGTGATAATTTTATCACGTCTAAGACTTGATGATTAGTGCTCAATCTTGATAATTTTATCAAGTTACAAATGCTATCGCTATGCTTCACTAAGGCAATTAGTGATGATGCAATGGTTTCTCGAGAGATATATGTCACTAGTCCCCTGTAATCATACAGATTAATTTAAGATGTAAACAATATGTATTAAGAATTACCATAGAGGTTCAGTTGGTAATTTTACCCTATTGCTTGTTAAAGGAGGATAACATTTGTATGAGTAAATAAACAAAAAAAATTGCCACATTAATCAAAAGCTGATAATTTTATCAGTCATAGATAGGTTGAATTCTTAACATGATTTGTATAAATTAGGCATACACGCTAACATCCATTTACAGAGATGAGTACTGGTTAGATGCCAGCAAGGAAACGAAAAAGAGATGCAAGTAGTACAAGGAATGAACATGATGAGTTTGTAGCTGCCTTAGTCCCAAAAGTAACGAAAGGTGTGATGACAGCTCTACAGCTATGGGGGTTGTTCCAAAGCTTGTTAATTCACAACAAGAGGAAATCGTCAGTGACACTCCAACAAGCAACAATCATTCAAGCCAATCAGGAGATGGCAATTGACCAAGTAACTCAGGTACAAATGAACAAACAGCATCTAAAGAGTTATCACCTAACGCAGAAGTTAAGAATCCCAGTATCACTAGGCCATTGGGTCTCAGTGTAGATTCTAAGATAAAAAGCAAACTCTGGGGAAATGAATTAGTTGATTTTGGAAATTAGTTAGGGATGAAAAATAAGAATAATTATATAATATTTGAAATTCGTGAAAACTTGAAAGGGGAATATGAAATTAAGCCCAAAAAGCAAACTAATGATATTAGAGCAATAACCCAATGGGTCCAAGCTTTCTTGGTTTTTTAAGGTATTTATACTGAAAAGTCCTCAAAGGAAGCCCAAGCATTAATGAAATATGGGGATATGGTACAAGAACTAGGGAAGCAGGTAGGGGATGAGGCAGCAATATATTATAATAAGAACTTTAGGGAGTGGCGAGCAACTAACCCGTGTTCTTTCCCCTGGGACAAGTTAAATTCAGAAATCCATAGTGAGTCCTTGGCTATCAGTTTGGGTAAATCCAAAGTGGGTCTAAATTCGGTGTTTTGTTGGAAATAAAAGGTTTACTTCAACCTCACCTCAAACATCCCAGTCCTTTCGAGGCTCCACAACACCAAAATATCCCTGCTATAGCTCAACAATAGGTTTTTTTGTAATAAAGATCGCTGCTTTTACATACATGCCTGTCAAAAGCGTGGAGGAACACACACACACAAAAGCAGTGCAACTCTGGGAAAGCTCAATCACCTTCAAATTAAATTGACCCTTCACGAACACGTAGGGTAGGAAAAACTACAGGTATTTTCAAATCTGCTAATGAAAAATAGTGTTGTTACCCCAATTAAAGCAGAAAGCAGACATGCTAGTCTTTTGGTAGAAGGGTTGTGATAGAAACAAGTAGAACTATATAGTGGAAGGTTTTAAAGTTGGGATTAAAATTCCTTTTGAAGTTCATAGAATTTTTAGAGAGAGTGATTATTCAAAATCAGCTAAGGATAATTTTGAAATTTTGAAAGAAAAGATTCAGATTGAGATAGACAACCATAGGGTAGCAGGTCCATTTAAGTAAATACCATTTCAGAATTTTCAGAGTTCACCATTAGGTCTAGTTTTGAAAAAATCAGGGGAGACTATAGTTGATTATAGAGTTACACATCACCTCTCTTATCCTGAGGGTAGTTTGGTCAATGATGGTATTCAGAATAAATTCAAATCTGTTCAATATCAGGAAGTAGAAGATGAAGTAGGTTTTATGCGCACATATGGGAAAATTGCAGGTTGTTTAAATTGAATTTTCAGAATGCATATGAAATTGTTCTAAGACATTGTTCAGGTTGGGAATTGTTGGGTTTAACTATAGACCATGAATACTATTTTGACAAAACTCTCCTAATGGGACTTAGTTTTCTTGTCAGTTATTTGAAGAATTCAGTACTGCAGTGCATTCGCGGTTATGTTAAGGCAGCACATGGACCAGGATTAAGACTTTTTTTTATAATTATGTAACACTGATAAATCGGAAAAGTCAAGCATAAAACTTTTGTTAAAAATATGCATTCTACAGACTTGAACGGGACTTAAAATAAACTACATGAAGCACTTCACCACGACGTCACCACGTGACGTCTATAATTAGAAAATATGCTTTAATGAAACAGTGAAAAGTTCAACACTACCCCGGGGATAATTAATTTCAATTTGTAATAATAATTATGTTAAAACATCTCTGTACCATGAAAAGTGCTGCTAGAATTCTACTGTCCTATCACAGAAATAATTATTCAACACTTTCTGAAGAAACCTTCCCAAAATATTTACATTTTGTTCATAACATTGAAAAAAGGCGTTTAATCCATTATGATAGCAGCACTTTTCAAAAACAAGAGAATAAGAACTTTAGATAGAAACAAAAATTAAGTTTCAAAGTGTGCGGGGTAGTGTTGAACTTTTGCATCTTATTTGTTACGAACGACAGAGGAAGGGCTGATCGGCAAGTAAACACCCTCCCTGCTTTAATTCTACGAAAAAATTGTTGAAGTACATTACCATACCTTATTCATAAGCTTTATTCCCACATGAATCACACATGATATTTATTCTAAATGCTTTTAAACTCCGATTTCTTGTGTTTGTTTACATGAGTTTTCGTTACGTTTTACTTTCACTCAGCTACTGCATGATCAACAGTTATGACGTCACAGTTTTGGTATTTAATCCCTGTGATAACTAAAGAGACCCAGAAACGACAAAATTCTGTTTGTATAATGCCTCTGCATATTTTGATTAATTTTTACGACCTCAAATAAATCTTAGATATCGATTATAAGAAATTGATATATCTAAACTTCACGTCATATAGCTTACTATGACGTCATATCATATAGGCAAGTTGAATATTTGGTTGTAACCTTAACCTACCTGCGTTGGGTATGTGAAAAAAGCTAGGTTTAAGTGGGAGACTAGTTCAACTGCTAGATGATTTTTTAGGTGTTGGCCCAGAAGATTCTATTTTGATAGAAAAACGTTTACCACAAGACAAGTTAACTAAAGGGCGCCCATTTCTTAGGCGGCTAATTGATCTGTCAACTGGGTCAACTCAACCGTTTCATCATAAGAGATTAGATAAGGAAGTTCAAGCGGATTTAAATGCTTGAGGTTTGCTTTTGGAGCATTAAATGATAAATCACTGTTTTTTTTATCAGAGCAATGGGACAACTCTTACTCATTACAGTTGTACACGGATGCAAGTAACATTGGTTTCGATGGTTATTTAACAAATCAGTATTTTAGTGGTATATGGCCTAAAGCCTGGAATACCTACCATATTACAATAAAAGAGTTAATTCCCATTGTACTTGCAGTTCAGCTTTGGGCAGATCAGATAGCAATTCGATGTATGGTATTTTTCACGGATAATGATGCTGTTGTGCACATCATCAACAAGCAAATCTCTAAAGAAAAGACAATCATGGTTCTAGTTCGTTGTTTATTAGTGCAATGTTTAAAACACAATATTTTATTTCAAGGCACATACCGGGTTTACATAATGTTTTAGCTGATCATCTTTCTCGCCAGCAGATTCCACAGTTCCTACAAAAATTTTCCCACAACAACCCTGTATGTCATTACAACGAGGACAATTTCAAAGTTTAGAATCAATAGCTTCGGACCTAATACATCAGCCATTAGCATCATCAACTCATAATAGTTATCAAAAGGCAATTGAATGTTACCATCGTTTTGTGTCATCATTTGCTTTGGTGTACCAGCAGAAGCAGAAGATATCATCTTGTTTATAGCTTATTGTTACTTACAAGGCTTAGCTTGTAATACTGTGGCAATGTATGTTTCAGTATTAAGTTTTCAACATACGATAAGGAATATGGAAGACCCAACACAGATTTTTTTTAGTGAAAAAAAATTCTACAAGGTTAGAAGATTAAAACAAGCTTAGTGGACCCTAGGTTACCTATAACACGAAGCATTCTTAAACAGATGATAGCTTCTTTACCACATACAGCAAGTTCATATTATGTACAGGTACTTATTAAAAGTATCTATTCAGTGGCGTTTCACTGTTTTCTTTGGATTGGAGAATTTACAGCTTCAAAATACAGAAATTGTCATTCATTGACAGTACAATCTGTGTATGTTTTAGAAAATACTTCAGACTGCCCAATAGGGTATGAGTTTACTATGAAAACTTTCAAACATAGTAAAGGTCAATCTTATACTTTGCATATGGAAAGTAACAGAAAAGATAACACAATACATGTACATCCCGTTCAGGCCCCATGGACATATTTTCAAGTAAGAAAACTAACTTTTGGTCCTCTTTTTACTTTTATTGATGGGTCACCGGTGTCACGGAAATATTTAACAGATAAGTTATATTTGTCACTAACTTGGTGTGGATTAGACTGTAAACGATATAAAGGTCACATCTTTAGAACTGGAGCAGCCACAACGGCTTTTTCCAATGGAGTTCTAGAGTAAAAAATTAAAGTTATGGGACGATGGTCATCAGACGCTTTCAAAAAGTACATTCGAATCCCTTTTGCAAATTTTAACTGCTACCGAGGTGAGGTTGAAGTAGTGACCATGGTGACAAGTGCATCCGGTCAGATGATAAATTCAAGACATTTCAAAGCTACTTTGAATTGGGTTCCTATAAAATAGTGAGTAATTTGTTAATCTGTTTGGTTTATTTCAATTTATTGTCTTAATTTGTCACAAAATTATACCCAATCATGGTGACAGGAGCATCTGATTGTAAAATAAATACTATTAAGGCAGTAATAGAAAAATATGAGTGTAATTAGGGTTTTGACAATTATATTGTCAAAATATGATGATCATTTTGACACAGTATGTGTTTTAGGTAAGAGAACATTGGCTTAGAAAAAGCATTTTCAACCATTGTGACAGGAGCATCTGGTTTTATCAAGAAGTATAAAGGTTTGATGTGATTATGCATCTAGCAAATTAAAGATGGTGTACATATTAAGATGGTTTTGTTTTACTAAAGTTTAAATAGTTCTTTGTACGTCGGGAATGTGTTATTTTTTTATTGTTTGTATCAAGGATTGCTGTATGAATTTTTAGGGATACATGTATAGTAGTAAGATTTAGACTCGCATAAAGGTTGTTTGGGGATTACTGCTGATGACAATCATTTTTGCCTTTCATTGGCAGTAAGTGGCATTTTTACCCTACCCCACCTTCGATGTAAACATTTTATACGGTAATGTTTTGATCTATTTGGAAATTGCATGTAGTGATATTGGTATCACTGCAAGGTTTATAAATGTAAATCTATCAAACTACTTTTTCATTTTTAGGTCACCTGAGTAAACTCAGGTGACCTTTTGCTATCTGTTTTCGTCCGTCGTCGTCCGTCGTTCGTCGTCCGTCGTGTGTTAACATTTGAACATTATCAGCTTCTTCTCTGCAACCACTGAACCAATTTCAACCAAATTTGGCATAAAGCATGTATGGGTAAAGGGGAACAACAATTGTGAATTTCATGGTCCCTGCCCCCCTGGGGCCTGAGGGGTGGGGCCAAAACCACTAAAATTAATGCAATCTTTTAAAATCTTCTTCTTTACTCCTGGACGTCAAGCATTCACACTGTGTGCATGATTGTAATCAGCATTGAGTCCTTTAACAAAATTGTGAAATTCATGGCCCTGGGGTCAGGGGTTCTAGTGCTAGGGCGGGGCTAAGTAAGTATATAGTGAAAATGCATTATTTCTTTGTAAATCTTCTTCTCTACTCCTGGGTATTAAATAAACCAACTAAGTACATAGTTATGATGAACAAGAGTGCCTCTACCAAAATTGTGAATTTTATGGCCCCAGGGTCAGGGGTTCTGGTTTTAGGGCGGGGCTCTATTGATTATATATAGTGAAAATACATGATTTCTTTGAAAATCTTTTTCTCTGCCCCTGGATATTAAATATACTAACTAAGTGCATAGTTATGATAAGCATGAGTGCCTCTACCAAAATTGTGAATTTTATGGCCCCAGGGTCAGGGGTTCTGGTGTTAGGGCGGGGCTTTATTGATTATATAATTATAGTGAAAATACATGATTTCTTTGAAAATCTTCTTCTCTGCCCCTGGGTATTTAATATCAAATATACTAACTAAGTGCATAGTTATGATGAGCCTGAGTGCCTCTAACAAAATTTTGTATTTTATGGCCCCAGGATCAAGGGTTCTGGAGTGGGGGGGGGGGGGCTATTGATTATATATTGAAAATACATGAATTCTTTGAAAATCTTCTACTGTGGAATCATTTTTATTCGTGGGGGTCAATGTTCGTGGGTAGGCAAAATTTTGTTGGTTCGTGGGGACGTTATTTCGTGGGTAAGTCGTATTTACAGAATATTCAATAAATAAATATGCTTACAAAATAAATGTTCGTGGGGATGTGAATTCGTGGATAAGGGTGACACACGAAAGCCACGAACATTGGCCCCCCACGAACAATGATGATTCCACAGTATTCTGCTCTTAGGTATTAAATTAACCAACTAAATGTATAGTTATGATGAGCAAGAGTGTTTTTACCAAAATTGTGAATTTTATGGTCCCAGGGTCAGGGTTTCTGGTGTTAGGACAGGGCTCTATTGATTATATATTGAAAATACATGAATTCTTTGAAAATCTTCTACTCTGCTCCTAGGAATTAATTAAACTAAGTTCATAGTTATGATAAGCAAGAATGCCTTTTATAGCCCCAGGGTCAGGGGTTCTGGTGTTAGGGGGGCAGGGCTCAATTGATTATATAATGAAAATACATTAAATCTTTGATTTTTTTTTTCTTTGTCTCTGGGTATAAAGCAGATGAACTACCTTTATAGTTATGATGAGCAAGGGCCCTAATTTTTCAGAATTGTGAATTTCAAAGCCCCAGGGTCAGGGATGGGGTGGGGGCTCTACTTATATACTGAAAATGAATTTATTGTTTTAAATCTGCTCTTTTGTATTTATAAAACATTTATTTATTGTTTGATATTTAGGGTGCCTTTTTGAAATTCGTGCAATGTGTGGACCTAGGGTCAGGTGTTTATGTCACAGTGTTAGGGGCACTACTGGTTAGTTGGAATGCATTTCTGTTCCCCTACCCTGCATTTGGGTATTCAGTAACCAAGCTAAGCAACTGCTAAGTGTATTGTTATGATGATCAATGGTGCCTCTTTCAAAATTGTGAATGTCATATAGCATCTGGCTTAAAACATGAATCAAATTCAATAACTGGAAAATTGTTGCATAATGCTCAGGTGACCTATAAGGCCCGTGGGCCTCTTGTTGTAATAGTTTTTACAAAATTGTTATTTAATAATAAAAGACCTTTTTCAACTTCAAACGGTGTTGTATTGTTATCAGATAGTGTAATATTACATCAAACAGAGCAACCTTTAGTGCGAGTATCAGGAAGATGGGCATAAATATGATGTTGAATAGATCAATTGTTTACATATTTATATCAACGTATTACAAAATTAATAAGCAAATTGGATGTTTTTCGATTATAACAATTTTTATAGTGCATATACATATAATGGACTAAGTGTTGTAGAGTATAAAAATACAAAAAAATATACTAAAACATAGTTGAACTAGTAGTTATGGTTCACCGGGGCCCTAAAGCCAAAAAAAGTTCAAACACTCCCCAGTGGACGATGGTACTTGAGAATGTTCTCTCGAAGTAGCTGATGGATTGAAAAAAATGTACATCATATTCATAAATTCTGTTAATTTTGAAAAAAATGCGTTGTTTATCACATTTCTTAAGACGTAATACAGAAGAATATTGAATAAAAGCATTTTTAACATTTTTAAAATCAAATCTATTTCAGTTTCTTTCAGAGATTCAATTCTACAATACATTTTGTATTTATATATTTTATACGCAATAAAAGATGTTAATGAATTCAAAGGTTCAATCTTATGGTTTTTGTTTTAAATAAAAGCCCAAAACAACGTATTTCCATTTTATATCCATAGATAAAAAGGTTTCTAGTTTTTTTCCAAATCTGTTCAGCGATTTAACATTGAAAAAGTAAATGTTTTGTGTTTTCAGTTGTTTTGCATAAAGTACAGTTGTCTCCCTTGTCCTTTATCATTTTACTTAAATAGGTATTGTTTCAGAGAATATCATGAAGTATTTAATAAATGAATTCAGCAACTTATTTTCATTTATATCTTTGATTTTTCTCATGTATATATTTTGCCATAGATTAGAGTCGTTTACAGGAATTGAAAACTCTTGAGAAAGGACAAGATAGGGTAAGACCAGTATTTGGCCCCCGATTCTGGGTGTCTTTCAGAATGATCCAACAGTTTATCAATGAAAACCTGTTTTCACCCCTGCCACAAAATGGGTACTGGTTTTAAGATTAAGAATATACAGAGGTCGCAGTGAGGTCAGGAAATAGGACAATTTTCGAAATTTCTCATTTTTATGAAAATTTTCACTAATTTTACAGCACATTTTCTTTCGGAAAACATAGAGCACACACTTGCCTATCTACCAAATTTATATATTTTATACACTGATATCAGATGCAGTATATGTGTAAAAATCTCAGATAGGCAAGCGTGTGCTCTATGTTTTCCGAAGAGAAATGTACCCAAAACATGATGAAAATCCACCATAATTGAGGAAATTCCTGAAAATGTCCTATTTCTGAACCCTTTAGTGGCATCCATTTAGCCTTTGAATCAAAATTAGTGCTTGTCTTAAAGTAAGCATCGTTTTAACTTCTTAACTACAAACTATCACAGTTTAATTTACCAGTGTTCTGTTTTTTTTAAATAAAAAATTCGGCTGTTACCCTATCTTGTCCTTTAATTTGATAAAACGGTTTAACGAATTTCTGATGGGTGATTTTATTTTAAAAAAATTGGCATTTCCTAACATTTAGATTCGATAACCCTGTTGCGAAATGAAATCTCATTTCATTCTTTAAGTTTAATACTTTACAACATACAAAATTGTTATGCAAAATATACTGTATCCTCACGTCATAGAAACATTACGTTACCGTTTTCCCGCAAGCACTATCTGACAGGATACAAGTTTCTCTTAAGTTTAGCTTAAATAATACCATGACGTAATATTTTAATTAAAAAATAAATTTTCTTATTTTATCAGATAAAGCAAGTATGGAATAGCTGGAATTTGGCAATAAATTAAAGATTTAATGAACTTTATAAAGTGCGTGAAAATGCGTGATTGAGGGGATTTGGTAAATGCGTGATTTTGCGTCAGAGATAGGAAATGGTATATGCTTTAAAATTCGTGACTGCAGGGAAGGGGGTTAAATATTTGGCATTAATTAGATAAGTCACATTTTTTACACAATGGTTTAATTGCTGATAATAAAGTTTCATATTCACAAAACTAGTTCGACTTTCTTTAAATAACAGTGGAAAACATTTGTAATGTTTTTATGTTCCCGTTATCATCTATTAAATCTTTTAAAAGATTACTATTTACTCAGTTTTTGAAAATCAATGTTTCTCCTTTTATTTTGATATTGTTGTTATTCCAAATAGGTTGTTTTAAAATATCATTAGGGGATGTATTTTTGAAGCTGCACATTTTTTTTACATTCTTTAAATGAATTTATAATTTCTTTGTAGAAAAGCTGAAGCTTGCCTTTTCTGTAAAGTGCATTTAAACTAGTTTCAGAAAATTGTAAGACGCAATTCAAATTCAAATAGAGTGCCCTTAGAAGATGCCTAAAACCTGAGCTTTAAACCTTCTTTCAATATCTGTAATTGATATACCTCCGTCAATCAAGTCGCTTATCAGTGTATTTCGTTTGATTCTTTCCGATTTGTCCCATAAGAAATGAAATAAGAGTCTTTGGACATTACAGATATATTCTTTATTTGGTAAACACAATATAGATGCAATTGTGCAATTTAAACTAGTTTTTAAATTGTTAATGTTTTGATTATACACGATTTACCAAAAACTGTTATCAACTGTAATCAAAATTCCAAAATAAATAGATTAGTTAAATTCTGATTTATACATGGACGTCCTTTTATTCCTTTCAATTTATAAATATAAGACTTATATTATTGAAATGTTGTAAATAACTTAAATTGGTTTCTTTTAAGAATAAGATACATGTCTCCTACACGACCCCATAAATCCATCCACGTTACAATCAGTGCAAGTATTCATTTATATTTAATTTGCGTTATTCAGTACTTTTACGATTTACAATTTATACAAATCTGTACGTAGTGGTCAATGTTTATGTTTTTGTGCCTGCGCTATGTAATGTTGTCAAGGACTTAGTCCTGCGACTAAGCATATCATTCACGACTGGACTTATGCCAGTTCGTGAAACGCAAATTTTATAACCCTCGATTTAATTTTGGCGTAAGCTCCTGAAGTACACTTAAGTTAAGGCTAAAATTCACGATTTTTGATGAGACGGGCCCCTGGTCTCCAAAAACCACATAAATATAGTCAATCAGGATCTTGAGTATCTCTTTTATGTCAATTAAAAGTATTTCTGCAATCGGAATGTGTTTTAACAAGATAAAAATATAGTGTTAAAGAAATCATAATCAGTTCTTTGATATATTTACAGTACACTTGTTTTGTTGATTTAGCATTAGGGAGTAGACTCCAATTCATTAATACGTGTACTTTCTGTCAAAATAACTGCTTTAGGAACAAATACGCTTTTCTGTGTAAGAAATGGATTGTGCAATCATTTGATATTTCTGAAACACCGACTTTTTCACAGTCTATGTTTACAGTGTGTAGTACATAGTATAAAAAAGAACTAGAAAGTCTGCAATTGCAAGCAAAAGCGTATGTTGCCTCGGACCGGAGTAGACATTTTTCATCATGAAAACAATACTCATTAGCTAAGCTTGGAAAACGATCAACTCGTATCAGTACTTTAAGTGCTTTGATTTTAAAAATCTAAGTAAATTTTTCTGTCACTTTCCCCCCGTTTCCTTTGAAACCTTTGACAATTTTCAATATTGAAATGCAATGAGCACAATTACAGATAGTAAGCATTACATCAACCAAGTTTCATGAAGAATGTCGAAGGGAACAGAGAGGAGACTCACGGACAAAATTTGTCGTTTTTATTTACCTTATAGGATGATAAATATATATGTGTAACAAATATTTCACAAAATTTAATTTTAAGATTTCTGAAATCAAGAAAAAATTTGTGTCTCATAAAAGAAATTAAATTTGAATTCAGAATGAAGCCGTTTTGAGACAGCAAAGCACTGCAGATTTTTTAGAAAAGGAAACATTCAAAATGTTCACGTAAGATTTTTGTACTAGAATAAGCGCTCCCTGCTTATTAAAGTGTCTTTATTTGTGTAGCAAATTATCCAGAAAGTCAGCATGAAATTGAGCTTTTGACACCATGTTGGTTGTATTAAAAGATTGAGGGGCAAAATGAAAACCATCTATCCTTCTGTGTTCAATAAACCAGAAGTGAAAAAAGAATTAGATAGATTACACGATCAGTACGTACTGGTTCCTGCCGACAAAGCAGGTAACAACATTGTCTTCGTTTGTAAGGCTCATTATATTAATTGCATTTTAGAAGAACTTGGATTTAATTCTACGAGTGGTAATCCTACTTATACATATACTACTCTTTCTAAGGAAGAAATCCTTCAAAATCACCTGTCAGCTTTGAATACTTTTAATATTCAACAGAGCCAAAATGAATTTGAACTACCTTATATATATTGGATTCCGAAACTCCATAAGAATCCTTACAAACAAAGATACATTGCAGGTTCCAGTAAATGATCAACCAAGCCTCTTTCGTTACTTCTCACTAAAATATTGACAGTAGTGAAGGAAAAACTTCAAGAGTACTGTACAACTATATATTCAAGAAGTGGTGTAAATCAGATGTGGATACTTAAAAATTCTAAAGAACTTTTGGACAATTTGAAATCACAAGACTTTACAAAAATCAACAGCATAAAAACTTACGACTTTTCAACTTTATACACAACAATTCCGCACGACAAATTAAAATCCAGGCTTTTTGATATCATTGACAGCTGCTTCTTCAACAAAAATGGAACTCGTAAGTTTACTTACCTCGTCATTGGTCATTTGAAAAATTATTTTGTTAAAACAGATTCTGATTGTACACATAAGTACTCTGAAGTTGACATCAAGAAGATGCTTGAGTTTCTGATTGACAATATCTATGTGGTTTTTGGAGACCAGGTATTCCAACAATCTATTGGAATTCCCATGGGTACAAATTGCGCTCCGTTATTAGCAGACTTATTTTTATATTCATATGAAGCAGAATTTATGCAAAATCTTTTGCGTGAAAAGAAAAAAACACTTGCTGTGGCCTTCAACTCGACATTTAGATATATCGACGACGTATTGTCAATTAATAATGATAATTTCCATTCCTACGTCGACACAATATATCCTGGTGAGCTTGAGATAAAAGATACCACAGAGTCCAACACATCTGCTTCATACTTGGATATTTTACTTGAAAAAGACACAAATGGTAATCTAACAACCAAGCTATATGATAAACGTGATGACTTTAACTTTTCTATCGTCAACTTCCCTTACTTATGCAGCAATATACCTTCATCACCTGCATACGGAGTATTTATATCTCAGTTGATTCGATACGCAAGAGCATGCTCTACGTATGAACAATTTCTTAAACGAGGTAAATTATTGACAAACAAGTTGATGAAACAAGAATATCAACAGTCTCGTTTAAAGTCATCATTTCGTAAATTCTATGGTCGATACAATGACCTTGTCAGCAAATACAATTTATCATTGAATGAAATGCTGACTGACGTTTTTCATACCAATTGTTAGTCCATTATTTATACACTGAATTGACTACGGATTTTTTCCGTTATTTCCTGATTATGACAATGAGCACACGGCGGGTGTGACCGGTCAGCAGGGGATGCTCACTCCTCCATGGCACCTGATCCCACCTCTGATGTTTCGGAGGTCCGTGTTTGCTCTGCTCTTATTTTGTATATTTGTTTAATGGACGTTGTTTACTGTTCGTTATTTCCATATCCTTATTGTATTTAAAAACATAGTAATAAGATTTTAAGAGCCTCCTCTACAAAAAAAGCATACTGCCAAATACTCTCTCTAAATGTATTCGGTGTACGATTTGCGACTCTGAGTTTGTATTTGAATTTATTGAATTGAGTGCTATATATCTTGAACTTTTGGTGAGAAAAAAAGACTATCTAAACGCAAAAATATATATGAATGATATTTCAAACAGTGTATATGCAAGCATGTCATTTTACAAAGCCATGTGTTTAACACCGTATTGAATTCTATAATTTCAATTCACCATACATCAAACTGGCACGAAAACCATTGTAATATCAGAATGTTAAGATAATGACTGTATTATATGTTAGCTTTGTCTAATGTTTAAAGAGGTTATTAAACATGTGACAAAGAGAGAAAATGTTCATCAACAAAAACTACTGACCATTACATAAATGTAAAATCATTTATGTCTAAATTTGGTTTCAATAAAAATGAGAGTAGAACAAAGATGAAATATATTAAGATTGATTTAATTGCGTGAAATTATTGTTTTTTGATGAAATAATATCACAAAATGTTTACTTACTGACGGCTTCTTTAAAAAAAACTGGATCAAAACGTAATAAAGTTGACTGTTGGAAGGGTTTCTTTATGAATGCACCCCAATGCAATCAATGCGTTCTTCTGCAAATGTTATGCTTCAGTAAACAGAGTAAAAAAAATTATTGAACCTTGGAACTGGAACCTTGATTCCAGTTACCGAGATAGGTGTTTTAAAGATTGTCTGTTAGATTTAATTCTATTCTAGAACAATGGATTACGCACTGTGGATTGTAGAAATGTCTACTTAGACGATACAATTCAACATACAGGCACAGGTAAATAATTTTGATATTTATAATTTTATTATAAGTATATAGCCAATAGTTAATAAATGTTTTATTTATGGACAGATAATAACAAAAAATAAAGAAATGACTGAGTTTTTTAATAGACTTGAATTAATTTTGATCGTGAGTTATACGATACTTTATTCCTAAAATTTGAAGAAAAAAATGTTGAAGTCGTGTCAAGAAAGTTGGTTCAAATTTTGATATTTTTGATGGTATTTGTATAAGAAAAATTACTACAGTAATCACTTTTTAGACGAATACGTCGTGTGTCATTTTGAAATTCTTCACTGCATAACTAGATACAATTTGCGTATTTGTAAGATCTTCTTTACCTGAGTGTATGCTTTATATATGTCACAATTATCTCTCATTCCTGGTTTTTCCTCATCTGTTTTAATATCTCCTCTCCCTTTATACAGAAGGCAATAAAAATTAAAACCAGCATCAGAAGTAAAAACATGCCTCAGAAGTTAAAAAAAAAATTGACATAATATTCAGCACATTAAACATGTGTTAAAGATATCTTCTCATCGTATATCTGGTATCGAATAGATAGAAAATGTGTTATAATTATATTGTTTTGAAAAAACAAATTCCTGGTTAAAGTTTAGACCTTATTCAAGTCCAAAAGTACAAAATCAAAATTTACATTTTTACACAAAAATTCCTAAAGTGAGAGTGAATTACAAACAAACTCAGGCACGTCTCATCTTTGACAACTCCTCCCGCATTTCATACATGAACCAATGAAACAAATTAAAAGACAGTAAAAAAGTTTTGGGAAAGCTCAATGACATTAATTTATAACACAGGGAACAATTTGAGTAAGCATAACAAATTCAAAGAAACACCAGTCTAAGATCTGACCATAAACCTGATAACAATTATGAGCCAACAGCATCGATTCCGTGGGGTGGAGAGAGAGATGTCAATTTTGAGAAATTACAAACACATGCAGCAGTGCTCTCTCTGAAGATTTAATAAAACAATAAATTTTCAATTACAAATTCCCAGTACATCAATTATAATATTTAAACAATACCTAAATCATAAGTACACCTAAGAAGCTAACAAATTCTCTTTATCAAAAATATGCAAAGAAAACTTTCTTAACAACCTGTTTATATGATGTTTAAATTTACTTCTTTACTACGGTAACCATCCTTATAAATCTTGTATACAACTTTAAGTCTCATAATAGCGACGATATCGATATATTGAAATACTAGCAACGAAGACGCATACACACTTTATCGTGTTTAAACTTTAGATGCGTTAACGATCTGAGAAGTGAACTAGACTTGAATGAAAATACAAAGATTTCCATGATGACGTACAAAATTTAACGGGACATGTAAATAGCAGTTCCCGTGATCACTATTGTAAATTTAAACATGAGACATTTACTCAATATTTCTGAAATGTGTTTAAAAACTGAAAAATGCATCTCTCGGAATGAAAATGGTGACAATTTACTCCACTTAACAAAAAAAACTTTGTGCAACAAAACTATTGCCCTTTTCACAACAGATCTTAAGAATAAGACAAACAAATCCCTAGCTGCAATAATGTAGCCCTTTCCATTTTTTTAATCAAATGTTTTCTGGAGAGGGCGACAGTTCCACAGCATCTCCGTAATGATGCAAAATATCTTTTGAATACATGCTACCTCAGGCTAATGAATGATTTTTACATTCAACTTCTAATTAGACATCATACACTGTAGCCCGTTAAACGAGAAAAACCAATTAAAACAATCTGTGTGACTTACTCAGCAGCCATGACAGTTCACGCGTGACTTACTGAGACTTGCGCTTGAAATTTAGAATTATAACCCAATAAAGCAAATGTCCATGCTTATAAATAATTGTGATAAATAGTAAAACTAAACATCGATAAAAAAATTCCATGAGTTTTTTTTCGTACACATCGATATTTAGGCTTAAAATAAGGTAATTCCCTGTAGATCCTTATCTCATTGGTTGTCCCCAAAATAAATTTGTCAAGGTCAGAAAACATGGCGGATGAATTTAAGTTGTAATGTTGATATGCACGAAAATACGGATAAATGAATTGTTCTTATATTTTTGGATAGATTTATGTCTGGGATAACTACATTTTGGAAGTACAGGTTACACATATTAAAAAAATAGCCGTTTATTTATCTTTTATTCAAACAAACATATTGTGATTTATGTTTTAAACAAAAATAAACACGTCTATACAGAGATATATTTTTTTCTTATTCTCAAGATCTTTTTGTGAAACATAAACTCGGTGTTTTTATGATCTAATGAACAAATATTTTGAGTAAACGTCCCTCCTTTAATCTCAGTCTCCACCAAGGAAAGGAAGTTTAATTCACTGTTAGTGGGATATTATCATCTGTGAATCGACTTGGTCAATAGACATGAGATAAATGATATAATCGTGTATTTTTGTTCGAAACGTGAACTAATACAGTCATGTATTTGATTATCAGGAATGGTTCGAGTGATTTATTATAACATCTTTTTTGTAATAAGAAAAGGCTGTTTGTGAACGATGTTTACAACTTGTTCTATGTTTAAGATTTATTTCGCTTAAGGCATTGCACAAAAAAAAAAATTAAAAAAAATAAACGTGTGTCGCATGAGAGAATACATATAAAACTTTGATTACATTCTTACAAAATGCAATTGGCATAGTTAACTTTGCTTTTAAGCTTGACTGAAATCAAAATTATCGGTAAGGGCTACATGTTCTTGTTGATTGTTATAAACCTTCATATTTCTATAAATACCTCAATGTCTGCTGCTTGTTTGTTTATTTTTTCGTTATTAACGCTCTATGACAGCGCTTTTCTAAAAAGAAAAGGCTTTAACAAGGCAATAATTCGTTTACCTAAGAACTTGTTGATAAAAAGGATCTAAGTGTCTTAATTTGTAAACGTACTAGACCCAGAATTTCAAACAAATTACCTAGGGTACTTTGCTACTGGTGCCCAGAATCATTGTACCTCTAATCATTCATTACCTGACCTTCTTTACATCTGCTAATTTCTTCATTTAGCCTATGACTTCTCGACTTCCCAAAACTTTACTTAAAATACAATATGACTTGTCCACACCAAGAGTACTAGGGTCATTCCTTTACACTTGGTTTCCTTTTTGCACATATGTCCTAAACTTATACAATTTTAAAGATGTATTGCAAATCCAGAGAATTTCTTAATAGCCTGTCGATTTTTTTTATTCATCTGAAATATCACTTAGCTTATAATATATCTGAGTATTTAATGTGGGTGAAAACGAGAAGTTTTAGACAGTTTCTAATGGCCTTTGGTGGTGGTTTACCAAAAGAAGTTTTACGCGAGTTTATCTCTGCTGTGTCTTAAATGGATACAATGACCTTGTCAGAAAACAGAAGTCAAATACTGGCTGACTTTTGACGTACAAATTGTTAGGATAATGTTTATACAATAGATTTTTTACAGACGTTCCGTATTTACTTATTATGAAAAGAAGAGCATGTCGAGAGTTTACTGGTTTTCATTTGTTTCTCACTCCTTTATTGCACATGATTCAATATCTAATGTTTTTGTAGACTGTTTTTGCCCTGCTCCAGATTTTAATAAGTTTAAAGGTTTAAAAATCTTGAATACTGTCCTTTATCTAGTACACATTTTCAGGGGTAATAAGGAAGCATACAGAATATTCTACTTTTACTAAATCCTAGTAGGCGTGTTGACGTCAAATAGAACACAAGTCTTCGTGATATTGGTATTTCGAGATGTAATTTCAATGCAGAAAATGAATAGAAAAGTGTAAATTAAGAATAATATTTTGTTATGCTGTATCTGCCATTTTTTCAATTAAAATCTACCATCCATGACGTCATATGTGTACATTTGTACAAATGGAATGTTTGCTTTTCAAAATACTTCGAAAGTGCCGCTAGAATCCCGAGTTAAGTCTGATTTAATGAAAAATCTCTGTTCATTTGTACACAACTATTAAGGTTTCGTGCGAATGTGTGGAATAATTATTTACTCACAGGACAGTGGGATTCAAGCAGCAATTAAATGTTTTTCAACTATACATGTATTACTTACTCAAAGAAAATATTTAGCTCCGAGGTATTGTTCTTATTTTGCTCTTATTTTGTATATTTGTTTAATGGACGTTGAGATTGAATACTGTTCGTTATTTCCATATCCTTCTCTATTAGCTATTTTATTAAGGAATATTTTGTTTTTAATAGAAGTCACGTGATGCCGTGGTTTGGTATATCTATATGCCTTAGCCACTCATTTATCTTTAAATGTGCAATAGTTAATAATAGTCCATGTTTATCGGCATTTTGGTAATTCATCAAAATTAATTTTCTTCAAAAAATATAATTTCACGAATAATGATCTATATGCTTCCATCACATTAGTGCATTTCTTCTACCATTTCTATCCTGATATTTTACCCTTCAGTGAATTTTGCCAATCAGATACATATGTTAAATTTTTGAACAGTGATAAACAACTGAAAAAAAAATGCTGCTACAGGGTTTTAATTAAACGATATTAAGCATTTTTTTGTAATCTGTATTAATGACTACGAAAATTCTGCCTTTCTTTTTGCCGAACTTGAACCAGGTTATATAATAAGTTTTAAGGCCATTCTTTCATGCTTGTTCACCGCATCTTATCTTCAAAATGGGCTTTAGTCCGGTCTATAATGGATCACTACCCATCCATTAAGTTTTATAACAGCTGATGTTTCCATACTATTTATGGCTGTAGGTTCTTCGTGTTGATTTTTTCATTCAGTTTGTTGATTTGACATATTTAGTATTGGTATGAATGAAGACATTAATGGAATAAAGATTTTTAAGCTGGTTTGAATGAAACGGTGTAGAAGAATACGTTTTTTTTTATAAGAATATATTCATAATAAAAAATCTACATAAACTATCGTTATAGATTTTTTTCACTTAGAGCACAATAGAATGTCTCTCAAAGTAAAATAACAGATTATGAAATAAGACTTTACTTGTTGTATCTTTATGTATTAGAACTTTAACCGGATTAATTTATTAAAAAGAAATCACGAAAAGATGTATAATGACTCTTATATATATATATTCTTCTTTTTGTAGATGAGTATTCCAACTATACTTGACCCTGTGTTCACGCTGGAAAGCATTCTGGATCTTGGTAGGTGTTTCAGGAGTTTAATAGACTAAGTATAATTTTTAAACTTTCATAATTTGAGTACATATAACGACTTTGTCATATTGAAGTGAACATATAATTTGAACATTAGTTATACAACCTTATTATATCGTTTCTAAAACTTTTTTGTTAAGCATGATTGGCAAAAAACCAACCAAAAAAAAAAAAAAAAAAACAACAACAACAACAAAAAAACAAAAACAACCAAAAAAAATACAATAATATAACAAAACAAGCATATTTTTTAATATCACGGTATATAAAATAAATGAAATGGATAAGAAGTTTGAATTTCAATCATAAATGTACAAGATATTCTCAAGTTGAACGTTACATGTTTAATCGTTCACATCTAACAAATGCATATTTTTATTCACATGTTTTAGGATTCCTAGCGCAATATGGCTTCGTTCGCAGGTTAATGGATTATATTGTCTCAGGTGGGAATCTTTTTGTTTTATTATTTATGTTAACTTACTCGAAAAAGAAATGTAAGTGTATTTTATCTAGAAAAAATATTCACGCTGTAAAAACGAAGCTTGAAACGTGCCTTAAAATATTTTTAAAAAGCATGTTGATTCTTAAAAAGTGTTTTGAATTTCTTTTGGAATCAAATTAACAAACTTGTTTAGTCTAAATTGTTAATACTTACTTTCATTTATTCGGCATTTTAAAAATTCTATGGTTGTTAAATTAAAATCCAGGCTTTTTGATATCATTGACAGCTGCTTCTTCAACAAAAATGGAACTCGTAAGTTTTCTTACCTCGTCATTGGTCATTTGAAAAATTATTTTGATAAAACAGATTCTGATTGCACACATAAGTACTCTGAAGTTGACATCAAGAAGATGCTTGAGTTTCTGATTGACAATATCTATGTGGTTTTTGGAGACCAAGTATTCCAACAATCTATTGGAATTCCCATGGGTACAAATTGCGCTCCAATATTAGCAGACTTATTTTTATATTCATATGAAGCAGAATCTTTTGCGTGAAAAGAAAAAAAAAACACTTGCTGTGGCCTTCAACTCGACATTAAGATATATCGACTACGTATTGTCAATTAATAATGATAATTTCCATTCCTACGTCGACACGATATATCCTGGTGAGCTTGAGATAAAAGATACCACAGAGTCCGACACTTCTGCTTCATACTTGAAAAAGACACTTATGGTAATCTAACAACCAAGCTATATGATAAACGTGATGACTTTAACATTTCTATCGTCAACTTCCCTTACTTATGCAGCAATATACCTTCATCACCTGCATACGGAGTATTTATATCTCAGTTGATTCGATACGCAAGAGCATGCTCTACGTATGAACAATTTCTTAAACGAAGTAAATTATTGACAAGCAAGTTGATGAAACAAGAATATCAACAGTCTCGTTTAAAGTCATCATTTCGTAAATTCTATGGTCGATACAATGACCTTGTCAGCAAATACAATTTATCATTGAATGAAATGCTGACTGACGTTTTTCATACCAATTGTTAGTCCATTATTTATACACTGAATTGACCACGGATATTTTCTGTTATTTCCTGATTATGACAACGAGCACACGTTTTTTGCAAAATATTATATTTAGATATTTTGCAGTATTTAATTACCTTTTTTAGTGCAGAAAAGTCAGTATTTGTGACAGAAGAGTACGAAAATAAAAGTAAACATCATATTTCTCGTTTTTTATCATAAAGGTATACATTTTATTTGTTAAAAAAAGAGAGGGATCATTTCTTTCAAAAAAGAATTAATTACAACAATTTCACATAAAGACTTCAGAAAATATGAATTACAACATTTTCACACAAAGACTTTTTAAAATATTACCTGTTCTGCATGTCGGAATTGTAAAAAAAAAAACGACAAGAAAAACTGGATTATACTTACTTTGTACATGTACTACTTTATAATTTTTCATGCAAGATGAATTACATTGAATTTGACTTCATTTTTAAGATACAAGTCATTTAAATCAAATACCTGTTAATTGAGAATGTGATTTAACATTTTTGGTTCTTTTAAACGCATATTGGAAGAAGAATAATGATATCTGAAAACAATCTATTTTTAGCATTCCACACTGTTTTTGCAGCTGCTCCTGTGTAAAAATAAGCATATAAAAGTATTGTAAGTTTTTAATACCTAAAAATTAAGAGCAAGTGGTCAGGAAAGAAAGTTTTGAAAATTTCACACAAAGACTTATTGAACATACATGTAGGACCCTCCTTAACTCTCGAAAATGAATAAAAACGTGTAAACATTAATATAAAATACATAGTTACTGTCTTGAAATGTAAGCGATATTTGGGCGAGGGTAAGAAAACGAGATAGAGGGCGAGGCTTGCTGAGCCCTCTTACGTTTTCGACCCGAGCCCAATTATCGCTTTTATTTCAAGACAGTTATCATGTATTTTGTTTATCCTGCAACAAAACTTTACATTTTAGCGTCCAAAACAAGCTAATTCCGACAGATTTAGGCACATCCCTGCATTTGAAACTATGATGCCATGGCATAATCATTGCAGTATAATGCAATAATAATAATAATAATAAGACGTCATAATGCGTTTGGAACGTCCGTATACATGCACGAAGCTTTATTAGGGCAGTGACCAGATAAAGCTTAGGTTTATTAGGTTACCTTTATAAGATCAATACAAGAGGTAGTTGCAGGATAAACAAAAATTAAATGTTCTTATTTTTATACGTTGCATTCTGTCATTTTGATTAAAATCTAAACCGATGACATCATATTTGTACATCAGGTAACTTTTGAATTGATCATGTCGTGTAAAGAGAATGTGGGTAAGACAACATGTACAACGATATGAGAAATGGAGTTTCAAATTAAAGCAAATATCGTGTATATTTTGTTAAATTCATACGGAGCTCAGTTTATAAACAGATATGCTAATTTATATTTATCTATTATTTTATATTTTCTTTCGAAGACAGGCAGCTATATACGTATCTCGGTCGGCCTTTCCTGTGTCATTTGTGACAAAAATAATGCAACAGAACAACAATAAGCTATATATTTCAAAATATAAGAATTGTACAGATGGAAAATATGCCTCCTAGAATACTTGAAAAGTGCTGCTAGAATCCAGGGTTAAGCTTGGTTTTACGAAAAATCTCTGTTCATATGTAAAAATTTGAAAACAGAGGGTAAGGTTTTGTGTGAATATGTTGAATAATTATTTTACTGACTGGACAGTTGGTAGCAGCACTTTTTAGGCAAAATAGATGGTTTTCAACTGCCTTATTAACTAAAAAAATTATTAAACACCGGGGTATTGTTGTTCTATTAGCTTTTAATTAAAGCTGAACACGACTCGTAAATAGGCATACGCCATTTTTGATAGCATTATCTACGATACATCAATACTTAAGTTTTCCCGCGTTTCGTAGAATAGCGGGAAAACATTGTATGATAGGAACGTATTTTATTTGAAATGCCTGTTTATGGAAGGCTTGGCCAAAGGAAGGCCAATGAGAAGGTGGTATTTTGTGGAGTGTTGGATCATTCTAAGCCAGTGCTCCGCAGAGCACACACGCGTTTTTGCTGAGTTTTTATCTATATTTAAATTAATATTTTGATATATGTAATATTATATATATATATATATGTAATATTGTCATATATTTTGATTTTGCTTTATTGTTCATTTACATAAACGGTGTTTATGCATACCAAGTTTTGCTCTGAATGCACGTCCGGCATTCTCCCTTGAAGCATTATTCACATAGCGACGGACACAGGTTTTCCATAGTTACTCGTCTATGGTTTTTTCCTGGGCGGTTTTTAATGTCTTTCATAGGGGGAAAAGGCATTACATGTAACGCATAGTTAACCAAAACATTGCAGTACTTCATTGTTCACATACACAATTATAATGTATGCCTGTTTGTTATGAATTGTTATTAAATAAATGCCAGCTGCTCCCACTAAGCTAGCTTGGCTTACAGCTTAAGTGTTGTATTATTTGAGGTGTAGTCTGTCAAATAATGAGTGAAGATTATACTAGGGTATACTCGTCGCTTTCGTTACACCTGACTGCTTTTTTGTCACAGGAATCGGCGTGGAATGGCGACCCGTGTTCGTGCTGGTTATCTTGCATTACCTTTGTTTATATCTTATTGCAGTTACGTTTATCTATGTTGTTTGTATACAGCACTGACTTATGTACCTATAATTGTAAATTTATTTGGTATCTTACTTTCCTTCATTAGACGAAGTATTACGTTATTATTCCAGTGACAAAGTCCTGTATAGCATACGTCCGTCTACACCGATATCCACTGATTAAACTGAACGGTCTCTAATTCTTGCCCTATTTATATGGGTCTGCAGGGTAGCGAGTCTCGGGAACTAAAATGGCGGATACATTTCTTTTACGAATCGTGTTCAGCTTTAAGGAAAATTTCGCTATAAGTAGAAGTCACGTGATGCTGTGGTTGTGGTGCACGTCGTTGCGTAAGACACTCTTTTATCTTGATGAAATAAATATTAATAGTGTACGTTTATCAGAGGTTTTAGTAAGTTATCAATCTTGATTTTCTTTAAAAAGTCTTATTCCTAAACATACCAGCGTAAGTGGTGCTTTCTATAAGACACGACGAGGTCTTCTCAATGCTATGTACACTTGACATTAAAATATCGGCAGGTATAGATTTCATTGGTCCGCGCCTCATAAGACTTTTTGCTGATATATATTCTAAGCCTATAACTCATTTAATTAATACTAGCATTATTTATTGCATATTTATTTTGCATCTGAAACAAGCTTAAGTCACCCACATATATAAAAAAGCAATAAAATGACCCAAGTAACTACAGACCAATATCTATCCCACCGACTTTACCAAAAAAGGTTTAAAAACATGTTGCTTATCAAGTTCGTGAATTTACCAGAGCTTTTGACCTCATTACAAGCTCACAGAGTGGTCTTAGGTAATTCCATTTTTGCCAAATTGCACCAACCAAACTTACCGACAGCTGGTTGCAAGGAATGGACCAAGGGAATTTCACCGGCATAGCATTTCTAGATTTCAGTTAAGCATTCTATTTAGTCAGCCATGATCTCTTAGTTGAGAAATTGAGGCACTATAACGTTGATTCGCTTACAATTAAATGGTTTCAGTCTTATTTAAATGAAAGAACCCAAAGTGTTAAAATTGGTGCATGTTCCTAAGATATCTTACCTTTCAGAGCAGGGATTTATCTTAGGTCCACTTCTATTTTTGTATATAAATGACCTTCCTGTATGTGGTTATCACTATAATATTGATATGTTTGCAGATGACGGAACTATACATTTATCCAATAACAATGTACATAATATTGAAAAATTTTTGAATTATGATTTATACGAAATTGAGAACTGATGTTTACAGTACCAAATGATTCCGAACACGAACAAATCAAAATCTATGCTTATGTGTACATAAAAAAAGTCAAGTTATATATTCCAGATCTTCATATAGACAATCAACACTTCGTAAAATAAAGAAATTTCTTCCATTAAATATCAGAAGAAAAAAAATTATGATGCATATACTTTGCCTTCAATAAACTATTGTCTTTGGGGCAACAATTTGGGGCAATGCATCTAAAACTAGCATTGAAGGATTTCATAAACTTCAAAAACGTGCTGCTAGAATTATTTTTCATTCAGCACCCGAAATTCATCATAACCATTGTTTGAAAAACCCGGATGGCTAAATGTATTTGCATTAGTCACACTACATACGTGTATTTTATTGTACAAAACTTTTTATGGTATAAGCCCTGAATATCCCCAGGACCTTTTTTGTTTTTTCATAGCCATGATTCCTATTCCCTACGTTCGGAAATAAATTATCATCTTTGTTTACCAAAACATCGAACAATTTTATTTATAAATTTTATTCAATATTCAGGTGTAAATTTATGGAATAACCTACCATTACATGTACAATTGTCACCAATTTTACCTATTTTTAGACAAAATGTAGAAAAAATATAATTAGCCAACGTCTGTAAATAAATTCTTGAGTTTCATTTAGTGAGTTCATCAATCACAGTACCTCTAGTTGTTATTTATTCAAATTAAAATTAGATGTTAAGATCCGCTCGCATACTCGCTACACTAACATATAACAACATCCCATCGAGGGTCACGTCAGAGGTCAAATTCTATCAACCAATCAAAACGTCGCTGGCGAAATCATCGTATATTGTTGAAACCAATAAGTCTAGAGCCGTTCCGAATTTGACATCTGAGGTGACCCTCAATGGAATGTTGTTAGATGTGAGTGTAGTGAGTATGCGAGCGGATCTAATATCTAATTTTAATTAGATTGTACACAAATTGTTATTATTAAGGTCTTTCAGCGGAAGACCTACAGTGTACTTGTGTTTTTAAGGTTTCTTTCCCACTATTTTTAAAGTCTTTCGTCTTCAGCGGAAGACCTTCTTGTTATTCGTTGGTTTCTTTTCCAGTGATTTTATTTTTATTTTTTTTCTTACCAATTTTTGTTTTCTCAAAAACGGCTGATTCTATTTAAGAAACTTTTAGGTCTGACAGAACAAAAAAAAAAAATCTTGATGCATTTTCTTTATTTTGATGACATCACTTCCGGTTCGAAGATTTTCAAAATTTTGTGATTTTTAAGGGTCAGTTTGTCCGTCGCTCTTTTTAATAACCACTCATCACAGGAGGATGATCCTTTTCTGGAAGATAGAGCTACATATGTAGATTTGCATTCTGTTGTTAATTTTCACCGGAAGTACTGCACGTTAACGTTCGGTATGGTCTGAAAAAAGTCATATTGAGCGTTTCAAAATTTCTAACACTTTTCTATTATCTCGCTTTACCTGTAAATATTTTGTTAAAACATATAGAACAAAAAATGAGAAGAATTCTGAGATCTTTTAAATGATATCTCGAAAAAAAGGCTAGACCCCTAAAATAAGGTATGAAGAGGGGCCAGAAATTTTAACTTGATACCTCAAAAAGTATTGAGAATTTGTAATACGTCAAAGAAGCAAAGTTGTTCAAAATGTCAAGCTTAATCTACTTGAGTCGTCAATATACGTCTGGCGACGTCATTCCCGGTCGAAAGTTGTCGGAAAATACATATTTTTGCCGATCTTGACAAGTTTTCGGATAACATCTGTCACTGGGAGGATAAAAATTTTCCGCCCGTCGTCATCACTTTCGGTTAAACTGTAAGTAGCAAAAACTGGCTTATTTTTGCAGTATTTAACATATATATATAGTATTTAAACCATTTTTGGGCGTTTTAACTCATTTTAAAAAAAAAATGGAAGTTACTTCCTGTCAAACAGGACGGAGGACCTACTCGTTATTATGCATCGAGCTTCGCTCTAGTTATTTTTTTTTCTTATCGATTTTGTACGCGCGATTTCTTGAGAACAGCACGATCGATTTTCATGAAACTTAAATGTGTGATAGAACATTAAAAAAATCTAGATATTTATTTATTTTGATGACGTCACTTCCGGTTCGGAGTTTTCTGCGATTTAGTAAATTTTAGAGGGTCACTTTGTCTGGCAGTTATCTAAAAAAGCACTAAACACAGAAGCATGAAATTTTCAGCGATGCTTAGAGCAACCTTTTGAGAAAGGCACTTAGTATCATAACTAGCGGATGTACGAAACGCCGACGTTTGCTAAGGTCCGAAAAAAGTCCTATCGTAAATTTAAAATTTCTGACACGTTTTTCCTCAATATCTTTTTACCTAAAAATATTTTGTTAAAACATATAAAACAAAAGAAGTGTATAATTACATGTTCTTTCAAAGAATATCTTGAAAAAAGTGCTGGTCCCTATAAATAAGGGCCACAACGGGCCAAAAGTTTTTTTTCCTTAATAGCAAGCGCAGCGAGCGTTGCGAAGTGACGCTCGTCACTTCGAGCTCTTAAAGCAACGCCTGTACGAAGAGAAAATTCGGACTACTGCACATTCATTCGATAGAATGTTTTGATGCCGTAATTTCGACCCACAATGCATCACTTGTTTTAGTTACGTTCTCGCGAGAATAACGGCAAATGTTCGACAAAACGTTTATTTAATGGATATATATTTAAGATACAATGTAAATAGAAAACGAAACGTTCTTTATAAACCTTCAACACTGTTCAGACTTTTTCTTGGTATTGCAACTTACATACGACGTCATGTGATGTCAGAGTCTAGACGCACCAAATGTCACGTGCAGTTTGACGAGCCCGATCTAAAATCAAAACAAAAGAAGAGTTTGCCCTTGCTCTAACGGTCGCACTGTCAACATATTATCTCAAAAAGTATCGAGAATTTGTAATATGTTTAAGAAGCAAAGTTGTTCAAAATGTCAAGCTGAATCTTTAGGGATCGTCAAAATTTGTCCGGTGATGTCACTTCCGGTCAAACCGGAAGTAGTCAGAAAACGCGTAGTTTTGCCGTTTTCGACAAGTTTTTTGGTAACATCTGTCACTGGGAGCATAAAATTCAATTTTTCGTCCGTCGTCGTCGTCACTTCGGGTCAACCCCGCAAAATGGCTTATTTTTACATTAACTGATTAACCGGGTACTCGATCCAACGTCGACTAAGCATCGAAAAGTAAAAGTTGTACTTGGTTTCTCGGATGTGTATTATTTCTTATTTCAAAGTACACTATCTTTTATCAAACTTTTTAAATAAATAAAAATTTCGTAAAATAGCTTAATTTATTGTGCATACGTTATCCTCATCTAGACCTGTAAACACCCGTTTTCGCCTCTGGCTGTTCATACACAGTAATTAATGACTATTTACATGGTACACATCTGCAACTTCCTACTATGGTCCTAAAGTTTAACAACGATTGCTTCAGTGATTTGTTTTCAGTGAACAGTATTGCAGGTTTATTTCTAAATTGTTTAGGATGTATGCAGCAGCGAAATCAAATAAACATTGAAATGACGCCATCTTTTTCATAAGTGAAGGAATATTTCAACATAATTAAAAAAAATTCAAAGTTAGTCTGCGTACAGTTAGTTAAAATACATTTTATTCAATTGATTTCTTTATATTATTTTTACCTTTCTCATTTGAAGGAATGGGCATGGTAATATTGCTTTCTGGGACAATTGAAATTTGGAGGGTGATCAATAACACTGGTAAGAAATGTGCTCAAATTTCGTTAATTGTTAAATTCAAAACACAATGAATGCAACAACTCTATTTAGTTTAGTTCAAAAGAGCGTATACTCCAATTTAGAAATTGAAAAATTCGTAATGTACACTCAGATTTAATTATAATTGATTAATCATAAAAGAGGATTGCATTTTGAAGCTGTTTTATTCTTCTTGTAGAAAAAGTATTTTTCATACATCCCGAAACGGAATTCAGTGACGTCTTTGAAGATTTTTTCCGCAAAAAATTTCCAAGGTACACACTACATTCTATGAAAGAAAAGGAATATCTAACAACAGATTCATTGATATTGGTTCTCTGTTACTCTACCTCTCGATTACAGGATGACGTAAATTCAACTCTAGAAAAGATCAAGTACAAAGGTATCTACCGTTTTAAATACCGTCAAAATTCATCATTAAGTACTTTTTTTGAATAGATAATCATTACATATATGATCTTCTGTTTTAGGAGACTTTATGCTTGTAGTAATACATTCATGTGAACCGACTCAAATCCCAACTAAAATACTGCGAAGTTGCGGGGACGAAAGAGTCAAAGCTTTTACAACCTTGCTGATATGGAATAAAAAGTTCAATTCTTGCTCGAACAAAGATGCTGAAAAGGATATCATTTCTTATCTCAAAAGGGAATAGATATTTATCTTAAAAGAAAATTGTTTCTCATCTGAAAAAGAGATTGTCATATTGATGTCAACGATGTCTATTTTCAGTCATAAATGAGATGAAATATACTCTTAAAGAAGTTATATTTTTTATTACATATATACCTCTACTGATTTTTTCCCTATATACATATAGTTTATAGATCTGACTTCGAAGTGAATAGGCTAAGTGTTAGTGCGTTGGTGTTTAGCTAATCCCTTGGTCAAAAGCCAGTCATGCTAATTCGCGGTTAAAGCTTTTCATTGTGACGTCATAATATAGCGACGCAAAAACACACTGCATCGTGACGTATTTCATATAACATACGTAATTAAATAAAATGAAACAAGAAACAGAATGTTATGATTGCATTAAAATAAGGGAATAATTGTCTTCTTATTAGGTATTTGCGACGAATAATGATAGGATAATCAGTTAATGAATTGTTCTCAATAAAAGTCTATCTTTACAATTTAAATTTGTATCGGTATAAAAAAAAAGTATATCATTGAGATTTTAGTTCCCCTCGACCAGGACTATTTCCCTTGGTGCGCTGCACCTAGTCCTGGTCTTGGGGAACTGAAATCTTGCTAACTCCCTCAATGATATCTTTTAACTTTATAATGATAATGTTACAGGGATACATGTAGGTACTCCCTCTAGATACCTGGGTTCATATGCATAAAAATTCTTATTCTGCTAAGTATATTCTCAAGTGCCGATTTACCTTAACCCTCTTACTGCCAGAGGGGTCATATATGGGCTCTACCCACTGGCTGCCACAGGGGTCATATATGACCCATGAAAACTATTTTATATTAAGTTTTGATCTATTCAATATTTAAGTTCAATTATTACGTATTTATTCTTAATCATTTATTTGCTTCAAATTATAAAAAAGTGTATCTTGTCCGTGGGCATAATATGCTGAAGTAGGCTACAACTGTAATACGTTGACGACGTCAAACTCGCATCGATGACGTCAAAAACGTCACAATAGGTAATGGTCTATTCAAGGACTTGACAAGTTATAAAGATAATGAATAAAACAACTATTGAACTCTCTTTCTTTTTTAATAACTATAGATTCGCTTTGAGAACTACAATGTATATTTAAAGAAATATAAATTAAAATGAATATTAGCGAGAAATATGATTATGACTTCATAAATATACCATACTATACTTGTATTTCAAGAGAAGACTTGAAATTGATCTTTGTTAGCAATTAAAAAAAAGTATCATTATTTGCAAAGTAAGACCAGAATACTAGTTTTGTCTTTTTCCCCCATAGAAACCAAATGAAATTTAGGATATTTCCCTTTCGTGTTATTGACGGGCTGAATATTTGATCCCCGTGGAGGGGAGAGGATAAGAATTTGGAATGAAACACTTTGCCCTTGATTTGCATGTATGTGATTTTAAAATAATCTCTCCACTTATGGGAATTATTGGGAAGTTTTCTAGAAAAAAAAAAGAAGATAAAAATTAAATAAAAAAAATTTCCCTTAGAAATATATATTCTGTCCTGTAAGGGTATTAAAATAAACAACCTGACTGAAGAAAATCATACTTCAACACGCCCCATCCCCTGGGAATTTCAGTTTCCAAGGTAAGTTTCAAAAATATGATAAATAACGCGTTTCATGACTGACTGAAATTTAGAACAGAAGTCTAGGATTGCTTAATGTTGCAGGACAGAACAGGAAAATTAGATTATGAAATTCAATATTTATCTGATTAGCAATAAATCAGAAAACATTTATGTATATTTTTTGAACTCCTTGTGTCGGATGCAAAAATTAGAAAAAAAAAAGGATCGACTAGTAGAAAAACCAAATCAGGAGTACTACAAGTAGATCTTATGACCTATGGACATCGATTTAAAAAAAAAGACAAACATTTTTTGTTTTGAAATTGTTCGTCTTTAATAAATTATTGATTATCATGATGAAAAAGAGAAAAGGATTTCGCCGCACCGACCATGGTAACATAAACATGTAGGTGAATCCGTTTCTTTGTGACGCTTCTGATTTCTTTAGCTCCGATATAAGACAATATTTCCAAGTTTTATATATAACACTCACTGTGGATTAGCTACTATTTGCAAGCGTGTATGTCAAAGCATTCACATTAACAAACCCACCCACCCCTTAAAAATTACCAAAACAAGAGGAAAAAAAGAGAAAATGTATTTAAATACATTTGTTTCAGTATATTCAAATATAAATTCAAAATTTTACATTATGAACACACTGTACCCTCTGGGACTCAATTAAACACCCGTAAATGTTGTCAATATTTCTGTTGAACCCCCCCCCCCCTCCGCTTTGTTAATGCAGCTCCAAACCCCTTTGCTTGAGTCAGAAAAGCATCCACATTATCTTTGTCCAGTTATACCAATGAAATAAACATCTACAGCCGACCTGTCTTTTTAGATTTTTTAACACTCCATGCAAGTAAATTAAACTATAAAGGTTAAAATTTTCCGCTATCCAAGTTATACTTGTTCACACACGTAAATACGCGTAAGCTGCGTGTTTCTTTAATTCCATATGTTCCCGAAATTTGTATAGTATTTCTCAGAAATGCCTTGGGATTTCGTTTTAAAGAATACCTTTAAAATCTGCTAGCAATTTTTAACAGAAAAATTGTATTAGCAAAATTTGACAATCATGTAGATTTCTAAAATTTGGTCCATTATTTATGTTATCACTGAGCCCAAGCATAAAGTGAGCATATGCTTACTGTTTTACACGGTTTAATACATATCGACAAATTTGAGGGGAGGTTACAGTCCCTCAAGCCTCTCCTTCCGGTTCCTACATCCATAACAAAGAACTCTATATATATATATGTTTATTCACCAATCAAGGGCCCACTGGGGGCATGAACAATTATTACAAAATGATAACATTGATTACAATTCTATATTAAGGATAATGTAACATGACTAGTGATTAAGTTTGACATTGAGAAGTGCATCACGACACTGGATCAAAAGCATAGAAACCATAGAATGATAAAAGAAAACACAATTTAAAAAAAATGATAGATATAAGGTAAATTAAAAAAAAAAATCTTGTAGTAATGGCAGTACTCTAATATAAAACTAGTGCATCTTGAATACAAAGGGCACCAGGGGATGATACCTCTACACAGCCAGTCTGGCAAACCTGTACCCTAAGTATTGAAGATGGTCATTCCAAAAAAAAAAATAATTTAAGTATTAACAGAAATAGTTATTTCAATTAATAGGTACTTAGCATATAATTAGAAACTTAATGCAAACTAATCTCTTGGAGTTAGTTCAATAGATATTTGACATATGCATACCCACATACACAAACACACACTTACTGTTACACAAATCCATGCATACAAAAATAATAATATATAAATAAATATATGTATGTAAAGTATATATTATAAACATACACTTATTGTTACACATATCCATGCATACAAAAATAATAATTTACACACAAATATATGTATATATATAAACAAATGGTACTATCATGTACAAATGTAAATCTGTGATCTTGAAGGTAGCATACAATTAATGTAAAGAAAAGGTAACTTGGATACAGAGGGTACCAGGGGACGATGCCTCTGCACAGTCGATTATACTGGCAAACCCGTACTCTAAGTATTCAAGACACCCATTCTGACTGATTCTGTACATTTAAGAAGGGAATGGGGGGACACATTAAATTTACAAAAAAAAAAAAAAAATAAATAAATAAATAAAAAAAATAAATAAATAAAAAATAATTCCATAGGTTTACTAATACTTTTATAATGCATCTCGAACAATTTCCCAAATAAACAGAATGTTCCCAAAATAAAAATTCTTTGGCGTTTAGAACTTCTTTAAGTTATATTAAGGTTAATTTATATGTACTACAAAAATGTTACTGATGTATTAAAGTACTTTGAACCAAAAGAAAACTTTGATTTTGTAAATGTTATTACGTGATTACATTATTTACCCCCCTCCCACCTTACAAGTATATGTAACAAGCGTGTGTGTGTGTCGTTTGCATTAGCCCCCTTCCCCCGCTTTTCGACTAAATCTGCTTCTTTTTTTAATACTTTTTGTGTCGCCTGTAGAGCAGAATTGCATTTAGGGATCACTTTACCCAGCATCTGTCTGTTTGTCCGTCTGTCACACCTTATACTAGTATCTCGAGAACTATATATAGATTTTATATTTTGCACATACATAATTCTTTGCACTTGACTTTTGACTTAATTTCTGAAATTGTTGACAGTGCCGATGTACAATGTATTTTTGACATTTAAAAGGTAAGTCTATGCTACTTGTTCAGCATTACAGGGCATTTGAACTTTTACCTACTTTGCGAAATAAATTCTCTTGGATTCTTTAAATTACGAAAATGTATTAATTAATTGATAAATTATTATTTATAACATAGGTGTCGGAACCGAGAGGGGGGGGGGGGGAGGGGGTAGGGGTGGCGTAAGTTAGCGCCCATCCCCCTCTTTTAACATTTACGTTCTACTTTAGGTCAAAAAAGTTTTTATAAAATAATGGTACTGTAAGGAGTTCGATCCTACACCCCACCCCGCCGAAATAGGACTTTCATGTTTGGGCAATGGAGACGTTTTCCTTCTTCTTCTTTTTTTATGCTTGTCGGGGTTTTTGAAATTTTAATGCGCGCGAATTTATTCTGTTTTTGTTTTTGTTTTGTCTGTCTGTTTGTATGTTTATCTGTTTGTCTGTCTATTGTCAACTAAAAACCTTTGCCATAACTTTTGAACCGTGAGAGATAGAAACTTCATATTTGGTATGCATACTACACTAATGAAACTCTTTGAACAAACACCAAGGACAATGATCGTGTGACCTTGACTGTGACCTGTTTGCTAAAAATTGTTTTTTCGAACTTTGTTGCCGCCGAGCGCATAGCGTTTCACAAACACATCTTGACCTTGACTGTGACCTGTTTGCTAAAAATTGTTTTTTCGAACTTCGTTGCCACCGGGCGCATAGTGTTTCACAAACACATCTTGTTTTCTCTGCTTCACTTATCCCCCAATATTACAACCGGTTACCCGTAGATCTTTTTTTTTTGGCATGAACTATACATACAAGAGCAATTTAAAAAAAGCTGACCACTCTTACACTAACTTACATCCTTAATGAAGCTAAAAGCAGGCAACACATGTGCTCCTTGGAACATTCTAGTTTTGAAATTACTTGTCTCATACATGTATGACATTTTCTTGATTTTCTGCACTTGAAATCGCAAAAAAAAAATTGCTAATTTTGAAGTTACATTTATTTTGTCTAAAAACCTCTTTTCCTTAAGCGAAGACGGAGGCGTATTTGCAGAACGTTTTCTTAGCAAAATTCTATAAAATAGTGTTGAATTTATAATTAAAATACTTTTTAATAATAGTACTCATTCTCTTCTCCGAATATTTATAAGTAGTAATTAAAATAGCCTAAAACATAACAAAAAACAATCTGTTTATTGTTAAAAACGTTTATATTTTTCATTCTTTTACATTATGAATCTTTGCAAGATTACGCGGATTTTTTTTTTACTGTGACGTAATACGAGCAAAGAAGCTGACGTCATTAATTAAATCAGAATTGAAATGTCCCTGTGTTCGTTAGGCTATTTGTAAACTCATTACAATCAAAAATTATCTATAGGATGTTGCTTATCATTAAAAGAATATTCAATGCATTCTGATACTTGTATATGTAAGCAAAAGTTCTGGCGTATCAACTGCACAAATTAGACACAGTTCTGGCAGTAAGAGGGTTAAGCAGAGTGACGTTTTTTACTTAGTACGTCACTTTACGTTGTAAGTGGATTGCATGACGTTTCTTATTCTTACTTATACGTCTTAGAATATGCTTAAAGTTAAACAACCCCTCACCTTGTCTAAAGTTTTTAAGCATTTTGCTTACCACAGCAAAATGGCTGCAAGACAGCAAAGACAACGCCGTGTTTTTAAGCCGAGATTAGATCCCTTTACGGAATACAATGCTGTGGGACTTATCACACGCTACCGTTTTGATAGACAAGGAATTGAACATATCGGGACGCTGATTGACGATTTCGTTTCACCAGCAACAAGTCGAAATTGTAGCATACCAACTAATCTACAAGTCATGATAGCTCTTCGCTATTTCGCAACAGGAAAAATGCAGTTATGTAACGGGGATGACTTCGGAATTCACCAATCCACTGTGTCTAGGATTGTTCAAAAGGTCTCTACAGCCTTAACTCGACCACATATCATTCAAAGATACATAAAATTTCCTACCGACGCTCAGACAATTCACCGGCACAAGACAGATTTTCACGCAATCGCCAATTTCCCGGGAGTGCTCGGCGCTATCGACGGGACCCATGTTAGGATATTGCGTCCTACAGTTAATGAAGAAGAATTTGTTAATAGAAAAAACTTCCACAGTATAAATGTGCAACTTGTCGTGGGCGCACATTATCATATACTGGACATAGTCGCCAAGTGGCCAGGGTCAACACATGACGCAAGAATTTTGCGAGAAAGTGGCATTAGCCAATTATTCCAAACACCCGGACTAATTCCTGTAAAATGTCACCTACTCGGTGATAGTGGCTATCCGTGCAAATACTGGATCCTGACTCCCTTCCTTAACCCAGCAACCCAACAGGAAAGAAGATACAATGGGTAAATACTGAGTATGTCTTATTTAATAATAAAGTTATACTGCGAACTTTTTTCTCATGATTTTCTGCATCAACATATTTCCAGGTTGATTTACAGTTAGTTTCCGCATTATCACCATTCGATAAAAAGAAAACAACCAGAAATAATATACTTTTTCAAGTTAGAACCTACCCTCCCCCTAATTATTGCATACATCTTCATTAATCAATTATTTCAGGCACCTAATACATGTAACAGGGGGGGGGGAGGGGCACTTTTTTCCCAACATTACCTTTACTATAGAAAATGTCAATTGAAAAGATGCCCCCCCCCCCCGTTTTCTAACACAGTATATTCATAGCAAGGAAAATTTTGAAATATAGGAAAACATTAGATATATATAAGATTTTCGATGTGTTTTTTTCGATGTTTTTTTTTTCTTTGCCTGTCAACTTTTTTAAGTAAAAAAAAATTCTCAGGTTGCCTCCCCCCCCCCCCTTGACAAACCATGTTACGTGCCTGTATTTATTTATTTTTCATTCATAGATCACACAAGGTGACGAGGTGCATTGTTGAGAAAAACCATAGGACAATGGAAAAGACGTTTTCATGTATTACATTCTGAGATAAGGTTGTGTCCAGAGAGGGCTTGCAAGATTATTATGGCCTGCGCAGTACTTCATAATTTAGCAAAATTGCTCAACACACCAATCATTGACGAGGATGGAGAAAGTGACTATGATTCTGATGAGGGCAGTGATGACGATGATGCTGACAATAACAACTGTGTCCCCGACAATCTGGATGGCAGAGCATACAGAAATCACATTACAATAAATCATTTCTAGAGAGAAGACATTTATTATTTTACCTTTATCGAATATAATTTATTTTCAGTATAAACATTAATAAAAAGTTTTACAAGTGTTTTTTATTGAAGTCTTTCAATTGTTGCTTCAGAAGGGCATTCCTCAGACGGAGGTTCTCAACTTCGAGTTGAAGTTTCTCTCTAGCTAGGTTACATGTAGCTGTAGTTTCTTTTGGAGAATTTGGTGGCATCGGGAAGGCCGAGATACCCAGTGACACGTCTTCTTGGATAATGGGCTGACTCGTGCACGTTGAGGGCTGTGGGTCGAGCTGAAAATCCTCCACCACTCTTCTGTTTAAAAATAATTTTTAAAGAACCATACTCGTCATTTATGAGCATCAAATTATCGATATACTATTTAAAAAACAATAGCCAGAAAAGTCAATATCGAGATTTCGAAAAAAACTAGAGGCACTGTGAGCGATGAGCCCCCGCTTCCATAACTACTAGTAGTTATATTAGCAAAGTCCATGTTTTGCTGTGGATGTGAAACTCAAAATATGTGTCGGATCAAAAAGTAAAATAGGAGGTGCACAATGGCAATATGTTATAGAGATTAACTCTGTGAAAGTTTCATTAAATTTCATTCAGTGGTATGAGAGGAGTTGCGGATAAGAGATGGGGTACCCCAAAGCGTAACAGACGGACGGACAGACGTGCAGACAGACGGAATTAACGATTACTGGTACTATATACCCTCCCGCTTTTCAAGCGGGGGGTATAAAACAGTAATAAAGTTACTGACACTTAAGAAAGCCTTACCCTTGCAGTGAACTCGATGGAATGTCTTCCATGCCCCTGGTGAAATTGTTAAACGTCATCAAAGAGGAATCAAAGGCCCCAGATATTCCACAGATAGAAACATTTTCCTCACCAATTACCTCCTCAACAGCTTGTGACAATGCACTTAATGGTTTCTCTGCCGGTCCTCCACCTATGTAAATTGAAACATTTTGTTTTTATTTAAAATTTGTTTTTTGTTGCTTTCAAAAAGATATATCCATTATTTCATGTATATAAGAAGTTTACATTTTCTTTATAAAAAAAATACCGGGGATCACTTTTGCTGAGATAGTAATATTTTTTTTCACTATGGCTTGCTAATTTCGAGCTGATTGTAATTCACTATAGAATATGATTTTTTTGTTTCTGAAAAAACATTATTACATAGATCTACGTATTTGTTTGGAAAATCTAAAATTTCTTCGCGGTGTGCACAATCTAATTTAAAGTAGATGTTAGATCCAATGTTAGTGTAGCGAGTATGTGAGAGGATCTAACATCTACTATTTATTAGATTGTGTAAAGTATTTTCGGTAAATGAAATTGCTGGTCCGGGGGGGGGGGGGTTTATAAAAAATAAAGGCATGGTTATATTCTAGGACATGCCATTAGGGTAAACACAGTGAGACTATGACCTATTATATACTACTAAATCAAAATAAACAATCTGCATGATTACCAAGGTCGTCCAAATTTCCGTAACCTTTCCGTGCTAAAATAATTTCCAAATTTGACACAGTGACAGTCTACTCTTTCACTGTTTCAGTCTTTGACGCCTGTCTTTTGTCATTCGAATTTTAACGATCCAAAAGTCCAACGGTACATTATTACACATGTAACTTTGGTACTTTATAAAATAATTTTTTAATACATTATGAGTCTCTTCACTTGGAATATAAATTTCTACTGCTTACATCCCGTTATATGTAATGCCTCAATACCGACAATAGAGTTATCACCCTTATATCACTTGTATCTTAGGTACGGTAAACAACATGGCTGACATAACAAGCATACCAAGCATTTCACGTACCTGTTTTTTGCAAACTTCTTCTAAAATCAGATATTTCTCCTCTCCCCTTCATGTGGATGTTATGCCACTTCTTTTCGACTTCTTCTATAGTCCGGACGGTTGAAGGGTTGGCTGCATTAATTGCTTCAGTAATATTTTTCCATACTTCCCTCTTCTTTTGAGTGGTCACTCCGGCGCCGAATTTAGCCCTCAAAATTTTCTTATTATCGTTAAATAAACGCGTTAAATGTAAACATTCTTCCAGTGTCCAGTTTGGTTTACGTTTCTTCTCTGCCATATTCAGACGATGATGATGACGTAAAACGGGAGATTCAATATCGTCAAAACCCGCAATGACGTCACACCATTGTGACGTTTTATTTTAAGCAAGAAGTGATATGCTTTGCTATGATGCACTAAGTATAATGCACTTAGAATTTTTATGCATGAAACTTAAAGTATGTTTCTTAGTTAAGCAGTTTGATCTGGGAATAAGTATAATACTTAATAAAAATTCTTAGATTTTTTTTGCATATGAACCCTGATCCTACCCACTTAATTTTCTTTTGTCCGTGACTTATTCTTTCTTCACATATATGTATTGTGTATTGATAACTTCTAGATCGATCATTGTTCGATAGCTTCATCTTTCTTTTGATTTATACATTTTTTTTAGAATTTTGTTTAGGCTTAAAAATAATTTCTAAAATTTCAAAAGTGTAAAAATATACAAGAGTTGGAATGGTTATTGGAAATCAATATTTAAAGAGGTCTTCATGCACAAAATTGTGTACATGTTTACCCAAGAACAAATACTTTTTGAGAGCAAATGTAATGTAAGATTTCCTTAACGGAAATCTGATATATTTGTAGATTAGTTTTCCGATCCCAAATGTCTTTTCAAATTGGTTGCAAAAAACTGTTAAACACTTGACTATTTGATATCCAACCCTTCTTTACTGGACAAAGTTCTTATACCAATATCAGGCTTTAAGTGGATCACAAAACGATCTTAGCAAAAAAAATAGTTAAGATTCGACTTAGCAAAAAACTTACCATAAAATCTTATTTGTCATAGTAACGAGGAACTCTTCAGGTATACAGGTAGAAAAGCCATTTGTATAGTCAGAGATAAATAAACGTCTCTTTATCATGTTTATATAAAAAATAATACATTCTATAGTGTGTACCACGTTTGAATGAACATGGCACCACACCACTTCGCACAAAACTTTGATCCGCCACTGCAAGGAACTCTTCAATGCGTGAAGGTACAAAACTTTATCGTCTGCTTACATTGAAAACAGACTTAAGATCAATCTTAAAAACTTAAGACTGCCTATAAGCAGTCTTAAAATTTAAGACAAAATTCCAGTCTTAACTCTAAGTCATTTTTTTGTGATTCCCTTGAAGATTAATCTTAAATTTTAAGTGCAAACTTTTGGAGTTAAGTCTGACTTAAGACTTAAGACAGTTTTATGATCCCGGAGCCAGCAAAATCTCAACTGCAAATCTTCCAATGTTGTCTACGGAATAGAATGTTAATTTTGCGAAATAGTGTATATTGGTGAACCAAAGTGATCACTTGATGAAAAATGCAAAATCATCCATTTCAAATAGATATTGTCGGTCAATCGCTTTATTACAAACATTTTTTTTTTAATTTACCGGGTCATTCTATTTTGTCAATGAAAGTTAGAATACTAAAAAAGATTTATCACCAAAGAGATCTTTCATTGAATACACTTTTCCAAAGACAACGAGAATAATTATCGATTATAAAACTTGGGACAATCTCTCCCTATATATGAAATGACCATGTCGATAGTAACGACTATCTTTCCAGTCCACAGTGTAAGAATGTGAATGTGACTTGTTCAACATACACAGAGAGGTAAGCCTAGTCATATGCATCGGTTTCTAAATAAACTTTTAATACATGATGTCTCTTTTGACTCATATTATTGAATGTAAATCATTAGTTACGTCTACTTACATATTGTATATTCGCACCAAAATTTATTCTCTTCCATTGAAACTTTTTAGTTGTCTTCTTGAAAAAGTCAAGATAAGAGTATTTTTTGATCCATCAATAAACGAACATAAGCCCGGTCTGTAATTATGGTTATTGCAAACCATAGACGTGTTAAATCCCCACGTTTGATTAACGGAAATGCAGGTGAAACAACCCGTCTTTTCCCTTAACGTTTTCATGCCAACAAAAGATTTAACGTAAATATACATGTTAGCACCATTCTAAATCACAAACGTGCCCAGCCTTGTATTCCACCATAATTTATATAAAATAAAAGACTACACTATTTATTCAAAATATAAAAAAAATAAATATACATTGACTATTGCTTTCAGATATTTTGATTTTAAAAAAAAGTCTACAGGGTACTGATTTTTCTGGACATGTTATTACTGGTGACGTAGATTAACTTAATAATGAGGACCTTAGATCAATACTTTTAAAAGGTCCCAGTTATAGGGGACCCAAATCCGTAAAATGGCGTCGAAATTAAATAAATATTATTGATTCTTAGAAGACTACTCCAGATAATGGGAAGATACATGTATGAACAGAAAGACGTTGACACTTTGTCAGAATGGTTAAAAATCTATCAGATATATGTTACAATCACGTATTTAAGGAATAAGGGGGGCAATATGAAAACGATATATGCTTCCGTATTCAACAATGCAAAAGTGAAAAAAGAATAACGAAAGATCCCATGATCAGTACGCACTGGTACCTAGTGATAAAGCCGGTTGTAAAGACGAATAATGACCCCCATCGAATAATGACCGGGGGTCATTTTTCGACAGCGAAAAATGACCCCCGGTCATTATTTGACGTAGAAAAATGACCCTTTTGCCCGTAGAAAAAGTGTCACAACCCTAAATTTTGCAGAATCCACGTGAAGAAAAATAACCCCCTGTATACATGTATTAAAGCTAAAATGTTTAGGGGGGGGGGGGCAAAAAAAAAATAGAATAAGAAGCATATTGGCCAAAATAATCACCTGAACTAATTGGAAATAAATTGATGATATGTTGATCTCATAACATTATACAATTATAGAGCTATTTTAAGGTCAATGCAATCATTCAGAATCTAAAGAAGTAAAAGATTTTTCAAGCGTTTAGGGTTAGGTAAACATTATTTTTTTTATTAGGAAATCATCGAACTGACAGAAAAAAATCATCAGTATTAAATATTATTATATCCTCCGCTTGAAAAGCGGGATGGTATATAGTGATCGGAATGTCCGTCCGTCTGTTACGCTTATAGGTACAATGTATTCATCTCATATCCGCAAATCCTCATATAAAAAAAATATTTGTTGGTGAAACAGCTATGTCCTTGTATGGCAACCATAGCGAAGATTAAACTTTTCTTAAATGCAGTTTAAATATATTGTTACCCGAAGTAGGGTCTTCTCACAAGAAATACAACTGCAAAATAGGAAAACCCTGGCACCACTTGTTCAAAAGTAATGGTTAAGGATAAGTTTTTGGAAGGTAGGTGAAACTCAAAGGTCAAAGTTGATGCTTTCTTAAGAAACTGTTTAATGTAACAAGGATTACATATGAGAAGTATGAATACCCTAGCCTTTACCGTTCAAAAGCTATGGCCAAGATTAAAAAAAAATAATAAGTACGGAAATCTCCAAGGTGAAGGTCAAAAGGTCAAATTTGGTGGTATCCAAAGTAAGGTCTTGTCACAAGGAAAACATATATTAAATATGAAATTCATAGCTCCAATAAGTGAAAAGTTATGGTCAAGGTTAAGGTTTTTCTGTCAAGCAGACCGCCAGATAGACAGACAGACATACAGACGAACACGATAAAGCTATATACCCCGAAACTTAGATTACGGGGAAATAAAAAGAAATGGTCTTCAATAAATTTTTTATATTATGATACATTATAAAGAAGACTTTACAACAATGAAAATATTTTTTTTCTGATTTTCTATTAAATTCTCTGAAAAACATACTCAGTAATAAGTACTGAGTAAAACAGAACAGGCTGTGAAACTTGGTATGGTATTTACATACAGCGACTTCACATTTTCAAATATTTTAGGGGTACTTGTCATAAAGGGAATATGAAAAATCACAAAAATACTTCTGCAAACATTCGTCGTTTAAAAACTTTATTAAGTGAATAATATTAAACAATATTTTATCACGAATAATTTCTTTTTTATTCAATGAACATAACAGATAAGTCCACTATTAAACTCTCTAAATGCATGGCAACTAAAGATTTATTACGATTTATGCATTCCTTCAAAATGGTTACATACGATTCAAACTATTACAAAAGTTGTATATGCCTACATATTTTCTCTTATTCCAGAAATATATATTGCCAATAAGCATTTAAAACCAAAAATATATGAATTGAATTAATATTATGTTGGCATGATTGAATTCTGTGATTTTCAAAATGAAGTATTTTCTACCATTTCTATTGAAGCTGTCAAGTACGGGAAAAAGTAGCATTTAATTATTTATGACGTCTTAATGGGTTAGCACAGGTTTAACACATTTACCAGTTATGATGTCATACGAAGTAGGTTCTACGTTAATTAAAAGAAATGTAATGAATACTGTGTGCTAAATCAAAAGTTTATGTCTACATGTATAGATTTTGCATTAGAATGACTGTGTATTTTACACTAGCCCATAGCTTTACAGAGCATATTTTTAGGTCTTATACTTATCCCGCCTTTTTTCTTATTTAGGAGGTAGTCGATATTGAACAAAGGCAAAAAAAAAAAAAAAACTTACCCTTATATTTCTATAAAAAAGAATTAAAAATAAGCTTAGAATAATCTACTATTCTACTAATTTTTATCTGTTACTTTGCCAGAATACTTTCAATTATACTTCCACCAACATTTAAAGTATGTTTTGATCATGGCGAAGTAATGATATGATAGTACTTGTGTGAAGGCTTAACTTCATTAATATCAACATTTTATCTAGAGCCTCTTTCAGAATTATTGAAAAGTAAAGAGTTTTATTTATATTCTTGCTTTTCATTGATTTATTTTTTTGTTTTGATTTAACGTAATGTTTTTTTTTTTTGGGGGGGGGGATAAAAATTTTCATTGTCAAACTTAAACAAGCTAAAAGTTAAAATGACAAAAAATAAATTTTTTCCTATTAAACAGTATTTAAACTTGAATTTTGCATGGTTTGATTTCTAAAAACAAGTGGAATATCATTCTTTTCGCAAACATTATAAGGAGGAATATTAAAAAGAAATTTTATTCACTTGACAATTAAACAATCTCTTTTCAAACACAATTTAAGCATTGAAAGACTACGTGAATCTCTTATTATTTCATACGACTTTTTGTATTTTTCTGGTTAGAGAAAATGCATGTAAAAATTAGTTTCGCTGTAAAAAAGATATCAAAGAGTGTATATTTTCTATCACATTAAAGGGAGTCATTTTTCAATGGGGGTCATTATTTTATAGGACTAACATATAAAATAATGACCCCTTAGGACTCTTTTTGTACAAAAAATGATTTTTTTCTACGGGTGGGGGTCATTTTTTGTCGTTGAAAAATGACCCCTCGGTCATTATTCGATGGGGGTCATTATTCGTCTTTACACCGGTAACATTTTCTTCGTTTGTGAGGCGCATTATATTATTAGCATTTTAGAAGAAGTTGGATTTATTTCTACAAGTTGTAATCCAACTTATACTCATAGTTCACTTTTTAAGGATTCGAGGAGATTTTTTTTAAAACTCGCATTGAAACGCCATCACTTACCGGTGGATAACTACAAATTTTGTCCTTTACTAGGCCCTCGTAGAGTCGTCGTTGTCGTAAACTTTTAATATTTTCATCTTCTTCTTAAGAACCACTGGGCCAATTTCAACCAAACGTGCTACAAAGTATTCTTGGGTTAAGGGCACTCAAGTTTGTTCAAATGAAGGGCCACACCCATTCAAAGGGGAGGTAATTATGAATTAGACAAAAATTAATGGCATTTAAAAAAAAATCTTCTCCTTAAGAAGAAGAATAGCCCAGGAAAGATGAAACTCATGTGGAATCATCTTCAGGTAGTTTAGATTCAAGTATGTTCAAATCATGACCCCCGTGGGTAGGATGGGGCCAAAATGGCCGCTCAAAGTTTTAAATAGGAATATATAGGAAAAATCTTAAAAAAAAAAACTTTTTCTCAATTACCACTGGGCCAGGAAAGATGAAACTCATGTGGAATCATTCTCAGGTAGTGTAGATTCAATTTTGTTCAATTCATCACCCCTAGGAGGTTAAAATTCAAGCCCCCCTCCCTCAGTAAACTTTCAGCTCTGATCTCAGATGTCCTTTCCCCTAACCAATTGCTCAGGTGTTTCTCTTTCCAGCACCTACTGTGATACTACGATACGGGATCTCGGTTTATACGGTCTCATCTGAAGGACCAGCCTACACGTCACACAATGGCATTCGAAACAAAATCATTAAGGAAATATCTAAGGCTTATCAACAACATACAGCTCTAACATCCAATTTAGCAAAGATAAATTAATTTATCGGTTGTTGTTTTACGTATGGATTTGTAAAATACAGAGTAATTTGTGGTGTTTTTGAATCTTAAATTACAAAAATGCATTTTGTATGTATATTAATAAAACATCAAGTTAGATGTGTATTTGTTAATATATTTTAATATTTATACACATGCTATGACATTCCTCAAGGCAAGTAAATATGAATTACGACTGAAAAGACTTTTAAATAAAAATATTTTAGTTGGTTGGAAGCATTGCAGGCTGTTTGTGAGGGTGTGTGTATGGGGGGGAGGGGGCATATGTACCATGCCAATCCAGTTGATTCGTACATTATCTGTCAAATATACATTATAGTTACTAAAGGACTAGCAGTATCCTCACAGAGTTTTATTTCTCTTATGGGGCTAGACAAGATTGATTGATTGTATATTGTTTAACATCCCTCTTAAGAATTTTTCACTCATATGGAGACGTCACCGTATGTCGGTGAAGGGCTTCAATTTTAGACCTATACTCGGCACTCAGGGCCTTTGAGCAGTGAGGGTTCTTTATTGTGCCAGCTCCTACCGTGACACGGGACCTACGTTTTTAAGGTCATATCCGAAAGACCCGTGACTTTTACCTCTGATGCCGAGCGCTTGGCGAAGGAACAGTCACTATCTATTTTTACGTCTTAGGTTTGACGCGGCACCGGGAACAAGAATCGAACCCGGACCTCCCGATCACGAAGCGAACGCTCTAACACTAGGCTACCGTGAACGGCGGCTAGACAAGAAGGACAAATTTAAACTCAACTAGAACAATAACAATGTGTGCATAGTAATTAAGGATATCGATGGTTCAGTTGATATAGTTAGGATTCCTCAAATATTATTTTAATTAACTACATGTAGATATCTAGGCTAGCTACTATTTTGCTGGTTGATATATATCGAAGGGGTTCATATGAAGTACGATGGGATCAAAAGCATGTTTCACATTTATATTCTCTGTTGACATTATAGTTTAGATAATATTATACATACAGGAAATAACACCTTTCAGAAGGAAGAGACAATTTCAGGAAATCATTGGATCTGTCATTTTTTTAGTATACTAAAAAAAGTTCTAAAAATAATCAGAAATTGAATAAGAAAGTTACGGACATGTGTTGTAATTAAAAGAATGATATTCTTAAGTAAAATCATGAAGAATAAATCATTGAAAAGCGTCTTTTGCTTCTTTTCGAACACCGAGGACATTATTTATTGAGCAGCCCCCGTATAACGTACCAATTTGTAAGAACTTGCTCAGTTAAAATTACATAATTTAATAAAGATAAATTAACATTCCATTCAAACAGAGGTCTATAGCCCCATGTCAGATGACTTATGCATTAATTTTTTTCTAATAAAAGTTACCATATCTGATATAAAAAATTAGTGCCCATACTCTACAAGTAACTTTAATGGACAGAGACGCCTGACCTCATGCCCTGTTTACGAATTCAATAAGGGAATTCGAATGTATTTCTTATACAAAGTAAGCATTAGATTTCCAACGTCCTAACAGTTGAATTTGGGCATCGAAAACTCCTTTTGGTTTTTCCTATGCTGTTGCACGAATTCTGAAAGAATATCCTACGTAACCTTTTGTGTCAAAGTTCAAAAAGTTGAAAGAGATTTTCAATTGTTGATTGAAATATTGCCTAGGTATTGGAGATTTGTTTTTGAACATAAACAGATGAACTGCATTTTGTCCTCTCAATTTTATATATTCCCTTATAGCTAAAACAGGACATAAATGTTTGTTTTCATTGTTCGCTGAAAGTTGCAAAGTAACGGATGGTTTGATGCTTGACGTTGACCATATAGTTATACACAAACTGTCGGGGGACCCATCATGTCGTTTCCCAAATAATACAAGAGCTTTTTTATTTGTGATTTTAAAACCTTTTTCAATATACTTCAACGTAAAACTTGGATTCTCTTAAATGGCCCCAGCCTACCCCGAGGTTATGATTCATGTAATTTCAAATCTACACTACCCAAAGGATGCTTTCACATAATTTCCATATTTTGTGGACCAGTTGTTCTTGAAAAAAAAAATTAATTACCTCAACCTATTTTTTTATATCTCCCCTTGAGAAAAGATTTGGTCCTTAATTCATTTTCAAATTTAAATTTAAATTTTTAAATTTAAATTTAAATTTCCTATCACCTGAGGCGACTTAGTATCTAGTTTCGTTAAAATTGCCCCATTGGTTCTGTAGAAGAAGTTGAAAATGTGAAAAGTGTACAGACGGACGGATGAACAGCTAACAAACGGGCGACAGACAAAATGTAATCACAATATCTTACTTGAGCCTTCGGCTCAGGTGAGATTAAGTGGCAAAGTCACTTTTGTTTCGCATTTAAGGGCACATCAATTCAAACATTCACAAGCACGTTTCTATATCCTTCCAGAGAGATAAAGAAAAGTTGTCAATATTATTGTTTCATAGTGTGTTTATTTCCCTTTAGATAACAAGTAATTGCCTTTTTAGCGTCCTTGTTCCTAGGACAAGGATAAAATACACCGTTCCATATCAGAAGAGTTGTAAAAGAATCGACTCTTCTGTCCGAGCACCTGTCCAGAATTTTCGTTGGTCTTTGAGTCGGTTCACAAGAATGTATTATGATCAGCATTATTTTTCCTTGATTAAATTAAAAGAAATGAATTTTTTCAGAAATGAATTAATTACAAATGATTTTTCAGATATGAATTGTTAAAAAAATATTTCTCAGATTTGACAAAAAATAAAAAGAGGAAGTTTTTTGTAAAAAATAATAATAAATGATTTAACTCTCCTACCTTTATATGAAATGTTTTTTAATGATGTATCAATTTCGTCCTTCAGTCGGGAGGAAGCGTAACATACAACTAGGATTAGAGAATCGAGTTTGGGAGAATCCTTTTGATCTATGCTTTGTAAAGCATATTCTGGAAATTCCTTACCAAAATAGTTCTCGAACAAATGTCCTGATTTCTTAGAGCATTGTATGTTAAAGACTTTCTCTGTAAAAAATAAAGGCAAAGATTGTCTTTCAAGTCGCCATTTTATTATTTTACATGTATGAGCATTAAGGTAAATTGAAGATTATTTTTTTATTTTCTTAAAAATAATTTATTGCACGAGTTGGTGAAGTGTTTAACTTAAAACAACTGGTAAGCAAGATGAATTCTTACTAGTGTGCCTCATCTTTTTCCACCACAATCGCAGGAAACCTATTGTTCCAAGAACTGTAATTGCTATGTTTCTCTCTTAAAAACACATAGAATTACAAAAAAGAATTTTAAAAAGTGAGAAAATGCAAAAAATCAAATAAGGTATACTGTACCAGTTACAATGGAATGAATCAATGTAAACGTTACTAAAACAATCTAGAATAAAATACGAACCTGAGAAAATTTTACAGATCAATCTACAGATAAAACCATATTGTGCTTGGATTCCTGAGAGAAAAAAATGATAAAGAGTATAACGTTTATAAGTGCAATGATGTCGTCATGTAGAATCAATGACAAAGTAGGATATGGAAAAGTATTCAATCTCAACGTCCATTAAACAAATATACAAAATACGAGCAGAGCAAACACGGACCCCCGAAACATCAGATGTGGGATCAAGTGCCATGGAGAAGTGAGCATCCCCTGCCGACCGGTCACACCCGCCGTGTGCTCGTTGCCATAATCAGGATATAACGGAAAAAATCCGTGGTCAATTCAGTGTATAAATAATGGACTAACAATTGGTATGAAAAACGTCAATCAGCATTGCATTCAATGATAAATTGAATTGTTGACAAGGTAATTGTATTGACCAAAGAATTTACGAAATGATGACTTTAAACGAGACTGTTGATATTCTTTTTTCATCAACTTGCTTGTCAATAATTTACCTCGTTTAAGAAATTGTTCATACGTAGAACATGCTCTAGCATATCGAATCAACTGAGATATAAATACGCCATATGCAGGTGATGAAGGTATATTGCTGCATAAGTAAGGGAAGTTGACGATAGAAAAGTTAAAGTCAACACGTTTATCATATAGCTTGGTTGTTAGATTACCATTAGTGTCTTTTTCAAGTAAAATATCCAAGTATGAAGCAGAAGTGTCGGAATCAATGGTATCTTTAATCTCAAGCTCACCAAAATATATCGTGTCGACGTAGGAATCTAAATTATCATTATTAATTGACAATACGTCGTCGATATATCTAAATGTCGAATTGAAGGCCACAGCAAGTGTTTTTTTTCTTTTCACGTAAAAGATTTTGCATTAATTCTGCTTCATATGAATATAAAAATAAGTCTGCTAATAATGGAGCGCAATTTGTACCCATGGGAATTCCAATGGATTGTTGGAATACCTGGTCTCCAAAAACCACATAAATATTGTCAATCAGAAACTCAAGCATCTTCTTGATGTCAACTCCAGAGTACTTTTGTGTGCAACCAGAATCTGTTTTAACAAAACGACACACACACACACACAGAGAGAGAGAGAGAGAGAGAGAGAGAGAGAGAGAGAGAGAGAGAGAGAGAGAGAGAGAGAGAGAGAGAGACAAAAAATCACAACACTGAAATAAAGTCCACCGATTTCTCTTTCATTCTTAGTTTAACATACGAAATCAATATTCAATATAGACAGTAATAGATTTCACGCGATGTATCCAGGATTTCGTTGAACATGCTTTAATACTAATAAGGTAGCTATAATACATAGACTTGGTTTTTTTTTTATTTTTCGTAAAAAATAAATTCCTTCCGACGAAATAAAACAGAATGCAAATTTGCTATAGTGAAATAAAAATTCGATCCCACAAATAGAAATCTGTTCCCATGAAATTAATTTCTTTCCTGCGGAATAAAAAATTCCTTCCTTTGAAAAAATAATCTGTGGAATGAATTTTCTTGTCCTGGGATGTTGGAAGAAATTTAAATTCATGGGAACGGATAGTCTAAACAAATCCTTTGAAGATGTACGATAGCAATCAATGTCTTCTAAGCATATTATTCATATTTGTTTTTTGTTATATCAATTCTATATGTTTTTGTTTTACTTAAGAAATGGGAGGTGGATCGTCTAGTTTATCTCCTGAAGATTATAAAAGTAAGTATTTATAAACTGAATTTGCTGATTGATTTCCTCATCAAACAAATCAAGTCGTTACATTAAAATTAAATAAAACTTAATAAATAAACAAAACTTAAAACAACGTTGTTTCAGACCCGTAAAATCAAGTTTATTTTTTGCAAGTTTTTCAAGTTTCCAATAATTCATTACAGGAAGTGTTAAATGGTGCAATGGCAGAAACTTCCGCTGATAAGTTTGGTTTGAATTTACAAGATTTTTATCTTTTTTTTATTTTCCTAAACAACGAATCCTTAAATTGTGTAAATACAACGTAAAATTAATTGATGCAAATGGGATGGGATTGGGGAGGGTAAAGGATATTTATGAAAACAGTTAAAGCACAAATGAAAACTTGGATTTAAATTATTCCAATAAAAAATATATTGATAAATATCGCTAGTGGAATACTTTTTTTTTTCAAGAAATTTAATGTTCATTTTAATATACATAGAATTCAGCATAAAAATACAGTTGTATAATTCAAGTCTATCAATAAAAAGGGAGAGTCTTTCAATGACCACCATTAGAAACTTGGTATAAGATCTTCCAAGGTGTTTGAGTTGAACGTATGCATAACCCTTCTGCTTTATGATTTTTTTGCATTCCCATTTTCCCCTTCCCGACCTATGAGTTTAAACTATTTTTGGGGGAAGCTTTTAAATGAAATAAAATTTTAAATAGAGGTTGAAACATAAAAGACAACAACGATTCGAATATCTAATTTGCATTTGAATTCAAGCTCCACTTCAAAACGGAAGTTTGCGTCATTGTACTAGTTATTTTTGTTTTCTAAGCGGCCGCCGCGTAAACAATGAAAGCGAGGGGAATTATTTTAACTATTTTCTTCATACGAAAGATAAATGTTTGAACTTGGGAGGAATTTATCATTAAAACAGGTTACTACATAGGAAAGTTGATTGGTTTCTTTGAAATAAGGTAATTTTGAATGTAATATACATTTCCTTTTTCTACTTTCGGTTCATTTCATGTTGATTTATCAATATAAACTAAGAAGATAAAAAGAGTAAAGAAATCGATTAAGAGACTTGTGTATACAGGAAAATATAGTGGTCTTTTCGTATTTCACGAAATTATAAATTCATGACATATTGATAATTCGCATGATTAATGCATATAAAAATGATTATGACTATGAATATCATTATCAAATGTAGTAGATAATTACCTCACAGTTTGATCACTTCTGTTTGCCTATCTGTAAACTTAAGTTCAAGAACTGGAAAACATAATGCACGCATTCTAAACAAAGAGAGCGTTTTTATATACTTCCGCAATTATCAACGCTGATTTGATTCATGACATAACATGACAAAAAGGTTGACAAAAAATTACTTTTTTTTTATTTTACCAAATATTCAGTGTTCAGCTTAATAGGAACAAGAAAATATGGCACCGTACAGTGTATTTTACTAAAATATGAAATATAGTTAGGTATTTCAAACCTCCTCCTGTAATTTCACAGAATTGTGCAAAATCGTTTGATTATTTAAATTTCATCGTAAGAGAAAAAATATCTTTTTGACGAATGCTTTTCTGTTAGTGAAATTCGAAATATCGTTAACTTAAACAATTTTAAATTTGAATAAATTCATTTTTAGTTTATTACATTTTTTGGTCACAATAAACTCAAATTCCAAAACAAAACCTTTTTATATCTCTACAATCCAAAACTTTCGAAATATTCAATCCAATACAATTTAAAAACCTTTTACTTTCATATAAATGTATATGATACTTAATTGGCATTTATGACTTTCTTTGATTTAGATGGATATACCAATCTTTCTCTATTCGTTTGATAATTTATACCAACCTGGAAATATTTTTGACTTAGGTAAGATAAAAGAAATCCTTTAATTGCAAATAAAATAATTTTTTTTAATATGGTTCAAATTGTACCTTAAGGATCATTTTAAAACTATTTTTCTGTTTAACTAGATTACATGTAGATGGCAGAAAAGTAATTTTATTGATATCTGCTATGGCAATAATTTGTATTATAATATGATAATATTATACTATGTACGATAATAAAATAAAATAAAACACATTCATATCCAGGTTCCTCAATCAATACATTATATTTCCATTAGTGAACTCTTCAGAATTAGAGGCGCGTTTGGTCGTCTGACTGGGACAGCATGGCGTTGTGGATAGTACAAAACATGCCAGTTTCAATCCAATTTTAAATGTTTAGTTAATTTGTCATTCTAACCAAAAAATAGAAGAACTAAAAGACATATGAAAGAGAGCAAAAGCCCTAACTTTATCGTCCATTAATAAAAAATACGACATTTCCGAGGTATGTGTATTGTCTTTAAATATACCATTACGATAAATAAATACATACGATCACCAATAAAGGAAAATTAAATTTCCTTGTCATCTCTACTCTTGATTTAAATAAAGCCCACAACAATTAAATATTTCATATGCATTTTGTAAGCATCTGTTCATCGACAGTCAACGTGTTGTTTACATGTTTATGTTACGTTTGTCCCAGAAATCCCGCGAGATTTGTACATTTTCCGACTTTTTTACAAAAGAGCGCACTTAGAACTATAACTCTTCAATAGTGGAAATAGAACGTATTCGATATTGTCGACATGTAAACAATGTTGATACAATATCGTGTTAACATCGTCTACATTGTCATTGATTCTACATGATGACATCATTGCACTTATAAAGGTTATACTCTTTATCATTTTTTTCCTTTCTCAGGAATCCAAGCACAATATGGTTTTATCTGTAGATTGATCTGTAAAATTTTCTCAGGTTCGTATTTTATTCTAGATTGTTTTAGTAACGTTTACATTGATTCATTTCATTGCAACTGGTACAGTATACCTTATTTGATTTTTTGCATTTTCTCTATTTTTTAAATTCATTTATGTAATTCTGTGTGTTTTTAAGAGAGAAACATAGCAATTACAGTTCTTGGAACAATAGGTTTCCTGCGATTGTGGTGGAAAAAGATGAGGCACACTAGTAAGAATTCATCCTGCTTACCAGTTGTTTTAAGTTAAACACTTCACCAACTCGTGCAAATAATTATTTTAAAAAAAAAATAAAAAAAAGAAAAAAAAAACAATCTTTAATTTACCTTAATGCTCATACACTAAAATAATAAAATGGCGACTTGAAAGACAATCTTTGCCTTTATTTTTTACAGAGAAGGTCTTTTGCATTCAAAGCTCTAAGAAATCAGGACATTTGTTTGAGAACTTATTTAGTAAGGAATTTCCAGAATATGCTTTACAAAGCATAGATCAAAAGGATTCTCCCAAACTCGATTCTCTAATCCTGGTTGTATGTTACGCTTCCTCCCGACTGAAGGACGAAATTGATACATTGTTAGAAAACATTTCATATAAAGGTAGGAGAGTATAATAATCTATGAATTAAAAAAAAACTTCCTCTTCTTACCTTTTTTTCAAATCTGAGAAATATTTTTTTAACGATTCATATCTGAAAAATGATTTGTTATTAATTCATTTCTGAAAAATCATTTCTTTTATTTTAATTAAGGAAAAATAATGCTGATCATAATACATTCATGTGAACCGACTCAGAGACCAACGAAAATTCTGGACAGGTGCTCGGACAGAAGAGTCGATTCTTTTACAACTCTTCTGATATGGAACGGTGTATTTTATCCTTGTCCTAGGAACAAGGACGCTAAAAAGGCAATTACTTGTTATCTAAAGGGAAATAAACACACTATGAAACAATAATATTGACATCTTTTATTTACCTCCCTGGAAGGATATACTAACGTGTTTGTGAATGTTTGAATTGATGTACCCTTAAATGCGAAACAAAAGTGACTTTGCCACTTATGCTCACCTGAGCCGAAAGCTCAATTAAGATATTGTTATTACATTTTGTCTGTCGCCCGTATGTTAGCTGTTCATCCGTCCGTCTGTACACTTTTCACATTTTCAATTTCTTCTACAGAACCAATGGGGCAATTTTAACGAAACTAGATACTTAGTCGCCTCAGGTGAAAGGAAATTTAAATTTGAAAATGAATTAAGGACCAAATCTTTTCTCAAGGGGAGATATAAAAAAAAACAGCAAAAACAAAAATAAGTTGAGGTAATTAACATTTTTTCTCAAAAACAACTGGTCCACAAAATATGGAAATTATGTGAAAGCATCCTTTGAGAAGTGTAGATTTGAAATTGCATGAATCATAACCCTGGGGTAGGGCGGGGCCATTAAAGGGAATCCAAGTTTTACGTTGAAGTATATTCTAAAGAACACTTTGGCAGGAAATCTGACTCTGATGTGGAAGCATCCTTTGGTATAGTGTTGATTTTAAATGGGGCTACTATTGAAAGTTTTACATTGAAGCATTTTGGGAAAAAAATTTGAAACTTATTCGGAAGCATCCTTGGGTAGTGTAAATTCTTATTTGTTTGAATTATGATTCTTTTGGATTGTTAGGGTCAAGTTAGGTATAAAAAGGGTAATATTTTAAATGACAGAATAGCTAAAGTTAGTCAGGTAAGCAATGTGGTCCTCTTTTTCACATTATTGACTGTTATTTTGAATTATAGATATATGTATACTCTTTTGCAAGAGAATGCTCCGCTATTGATTGCTCTTGTTATCAACATTTTTTGTCAGATTTTTAACGATGGAAGATTTTACATGTAAATAAATTATGAATTTCTAATATTTTTTAATCACTTTTTCACTTCTATTTCATATTTGTCAGAAATATGGGTATCATTTTTGAAAAAAATAAATATCCCCTTTTACACATATTCATGTGCATTATGACTATTTGATGATCTGTGTTACTAAAGTTACCAAAAATCAATATGCTTTTTTCCTTCTTTGTACCTTGTTCGTTGATAGTCATAATTTTGTTTAACAGTTTTTAATGTTTTATGATTCTTTCAAAGTAGGTTAAAAAAGGAAAAAGGCATATTGGTATGCTGCATTGTTGGGTTGTCAGACCATACATGCATCGTAGAATTTTAGTGACACATTGAACATAAAGATTATTTAGTTAAATGATGTATTGATAAAACAGAAATGTGGTAAGCAACATGAATACTATCTAAATGTCATAATTACTCAACAATTTAAAAATTATAGTCAGTTTAAGACCATTAAAGATCAATATCTGATATGCCCCCGCAGACACAAATGATAGCCACACATGGCATCTAATGGAAGCAAACGTGTGTAATGAAAACTGTATAGGAATACTCTCCCACTCCAAATGTGGAACTTTAGTCAGCTGTTGCAGAGTCTGGGGATGCAATTCTCTTTGGCAAATCATATCGATTCATTTTGTCCAATGCTGCTTAATTTGGATTAAATCTAGTGATTTAGATGTTTGTGACTGGAAGAGGTTGTTGTTTCTTTGCAAGAATAGGTGTATCAAACAAGCCATATGTGGCTGTGTAGTGTGAGATTGCAATACGGCTCTAGGATGCTGCAAAATTGAATGGGTATGTGGAGGCAGAACATGGTTAGAGTACCTTTTACCATCAAAGTCCATTGAATTCGAACCAAGTCAATTTTACTTTCATATAATACCATTTTCCATATCATTACACTACCACCGCCAACTTTTTTAACGTTTTATCCATCTAACCTTCATTAAAAAGCATTGGCACTCTTAAACTTGTGAGAGGCTTTCAGATAAACATTCTGGACTAGTAGGTTCACCAAAATGTTCAACAGTGATGCTGTAGTCATACTCTATTTATCAGAGATCTTTAAAGTCGATATTTGTGGTGTTTAGGGGTCGAAAAATGGCATGAATAATCCTTTTGCAATAATTCGTAGTCAACTGAAAACGGTCTTATGAGATGATCTGTGCAGTTCAGGGATAGCTTATGCTTTAGATAACGTCCTTGCATTACTTTCATGCAATTTGCATTATCCTCGGAAGTGATGCTGTGCTGCTGATGTCACACGTAGTCTACCATATTTTTTGCAAACATGGGATGTTCAATGTTAATGGTTTATGTTTTATAGGTTAGATGTTGTCTGTGTGTAACATTAAAACCTTTTGCAATTGTAGTCATAATTTTCCTTTTTGTGCCACACAACATTCAGATGCAGCCTTTTTAGGAATCGTCATTTCTCGGATAAAACAAGATTCAAAATATCGAGAACCCCCGCTTTTGATAGCCCCTTTGTACCTGAGGGAATTGCATAGGAATTCAACAAATGAAAATTGAGATTAAAATTTTGGTGGAAATTTTGCAAAATCACGCCTTTTTGTCTGTGAGACTTTTAGAATAACTGTAAAGTTAACAATTGCATTAAAAAATCATTCATTTCACTCGGATACATCGTATCCATACAATAATAAAAGGTATGACAAAAGTATCACAAATATTCAGGGCATTGTTCCTACTATGCGTTTCTTTTTTTGAAGAGTATATATTATTTGTGTATTGAACTTGGCTTTGTTTTACCAAGTCTATCTGAATCGGATATGAAGGTTACTACGGGTTTGTCTGAGGAACAAGAAAGCAAACTCGCTCTTCTCACCTGTGCCATTATCTGGTATGTATAACGCCCGTGCATGTTTTTGTCCAGTTCATGATTCGTTTTCTCTATGAGATAAAAAAAAATGCACGCTGTTTTTAATTTTTTTTCAACTGTTAGCTAGACTTCGATAATTCAATATATGTAACTGATAAATAAAATCAGAATTAGACAATACAAAAAGATTGCAGTTAAATTAATATTGCAATATTCTTTAAGTCAAACGGTAAGGTGGTTTAGTTTTAATATTAATTACTACATGAAGGGTACATAAATGATATAATCTAGAATTTGAAACATGTTTACTGTAAGGTTAAGATTACACAATCAGTTTTCGACCAAAAAAATACACAGCGATATTGACCCCTGGACAGAAAATTCAATCGTCCAAGGCCTCTGATTTCACGTCTAATATTTCATATAAAATATGGAAATGACAAATAATGCAATTTTTAAGATCAGAAGATATATTTATACCCCCGCTTGAAAAGCGGGAGGTATATAGTAATCGTTAATTCCGTCCGTCCGTCCGTCTGTTACGCTTTGGGGTACCCATCTCTTATCCATCCACAACTGTTTTACTCTCATACCACTGAAAGAAATTTGATGCAACTTTCCAACACAGTAAGAGTTGAGATAATTAGAAAATCTAAACACACAATTTTTCTCTAACTGAAACTTTAATCATGCAATTATACCGTCTTTCATTTCAAAAAGTTAGGACACTTAATTACAAGGGCTTCATCTTGAGTAATCAATCAATTATCTCCTACACCCTCGCCGGACTTTACGCCGGAACAAACAAAGACAAATAAATTGTTTTCACAATTCAATGAAAACTTGCAATAAAATACATTGTATTATTTATGGAAAATATTTAAATATGTCTTTCCTATAACGTTAGAGCCACGGCTCTAAAACAATGTAAGTCAAACATTTTGAAATTTTGAAATTTCAGCATGTTCAAGGAATTCTTTAAAATATTTTTACTGTTCTGAATTTCCCTTTTTTGAAATGCGGTAACTCGATCAAGAATCCTGATAAATAAACACGGCAAATCTACTTTCAAAAATGTTAAGTTTCGACTATGTACATTTTCAAAGCCATCATTTATTTTGTAAATAATTAGAGATTTTTAAATAAGCGTGTGCTTGTCATCTTTTGTAATTATAATCGATTGAGATTCAGTGGCCATTTAGTGCTTCACGTAAACTCTGCAACACAGTAAAATTTCAAATGATGGAGAACCCTGCTTATCCATAACTCTCCTCATACCACTGAAAGAAATTTGATGCAACTTTCACAGAATCTTGTGCACCTTTACTTTTTTATCCGACACATAATTTTGGTTTTCCCGGCCACAGGAAAGCTTGGACTTCTTCAACAGTTACAAGCATAAAAGAGATTTCATTTAGGAGCTCATCGTAATATACTATATTGACAGCTTTCATTTCAGTAATATAAAACCTTACTTTTGATGGATAAGTGCAATGTTTTATTAAAATCAAAAAATGTTATGTATAGAACACAAAGCCATCATTTATTTTCAATACTTTTTAATATATTTAGATACATAATTCTTTTCATTTGTTTCATTCGGATTTGGTGTAATAATAATGCACAGTGTACTATTTAATGGATTGCAGTGTTTTTATTAAAATCAATGTAATGTTAGAAATGCACATTTTATACTTAAATATAAGTTAATTCTTTCCATTTGTTGGTTCAGTTTATCCAAGTGAACCCGAAATTTCATCACTAAGTCTGATTTAATTGATGATCTATATATTGAAAATAATTCGTTGATGGAAATATTGAGTAACCTTCATGATAAATGTATTTGACCCAGTTTTTTTCTATATGCATCATTTCTGTATCATTTTAAACTTCGTCTGCAAATGGAGTGTTTTCCTTGAAGATTAGTGCAATTTAAGAGCACATTCTAAGTTCACAAATTTTCAAACTGAAACAAGCTATCGATAAACAAATTGATGAGACAAGATATCAACAGTCATCCAAAGTCACAAGTTAATGTCAATTCGTTACAATTGTCAGTCAGTTCAACTAAAACTACTCAGTACAACTGTATTTCATTTCAATCTTTCATAAAGTCGAAAACTGAAAGGGAATTGTCTCTTTTCTAAAAGCATGGAAAGAATCATCCGATACTTGTAATAGGTCGACAAGTAATCTACGCTTCCCTGACACCTTATCTCATCCCTGATGATTTATAGGTCTATAGTTGCTCTCTTCCTAATCCTTTCTTTTCCAAACGAACATTTTTTAAGAGCAAAAGTCCATAAGACAAAAAAGGAACAGAGCAAAGACGGATCTCCAAAACAAGAGAGGTGGGATCAGGTGTCATGTCAAGGAGAGGACATTCCTTGCGGATCAGGCACACCCGCCGTGTGCTCGGGAAATAACGGGTAAATTGGTCGTCAATTCAGTGTATTAACAATGAACTGATGTTTTGTATGCAAAAATCGCATTGGTTACAAGGGCATTGCCGTATACACGAGGTCCCGTGTCGCAGTAGGTGCTGGCACAAAAAGATCCCTCCCTGCGCAATGGCTCTGAGTGCCGAGGATAGGGCAATTGCAGTTCTCCATTGGCAAGTTGTGGCGACTCCATATGAGTGAAAATTCTTAAGAGGGACGTTAAACAATATAAAATCAATCAACTGACAGAGTCATTGTGTCGACCATTGAACTTACGAAATGACGACTTTTAACGAGACTGCTGAATTTCTTTTTTCATTAATTTGTTTGTCAATAATTTCAGAATCCGTCATTTGATTAAAAATCTTTCCTAATGATTAGATTTATATGCTGATTTCATAATATATTATATAATTATGTCTCATTTCTACTCCCTGGGACAATTACACGTAATTTTTTTTAATCTTGATATAACATTTTAAACAATGCATATTTTTTCATTGAAAAAGGTAAATCTTTACTTATTTATATAAGTGTGTCAAGCAAAATATTTATCTTTTATGTTTATTCATACAACTTATTTGCACTAAGGGTTATTCTTATCGCAAAGGTAATGCATGATAGACGCATTTTAAAACTGATATACATTAGAATTACCATGTGTCTCATGACTCAGATCATTCTGTGCAAGTATGAAACCGAAACTTATATTTTATCAGTTCTGAGTGATAGTTAATTTAAACCGACCTCTTAGTTATGGATATATTTATTATTTATAGGCGTATATTTGAATACTAAGATAATTTTTTTTTTCTAATCTGGCAGTTATGTATATCGCTTATTTCATACACATAATAGATAAACGAAATACGTATCAAAAATCAATATATATATGATCAATTTATTCTTTTTTCAAGATTTTTTTGGGACAAATTCTGAATTAATATTTTCAAAATTTAAATCGTGTGAATTGTTAGGTAAATATTCAAAAAAAATTGCTAGAACAAACTCTGTAAAGTCTTTTATTTAAAGTATGACATTCGTATGTGTTAAAAAATATTCAAATCCAAATGTGAATGAAAAAATATTTTAACTCTGTGAAGTCTTTTATTATCTCAGTTGATAAAGTATGACACAATTTCTTAAACGAGGTAAATTTTTGACAAGCAAGTTGATGAAACAAGTGTTAAAAATATTCAAACCAAAATACAATTTATCATTGTGAAATGAAATAATTGTTAGTTTTATACACTGAATTGACTAACCTGATTATGACAATGAGCACACGCAGTATGTCTCCTCCATGGCACCTGATCCCACCTCTGATGTTTCGGAATTTTGCTCTGTTCTTGTTTGTATTTGTTTAATGGACTTTACTGTTCGCTTATATCCTTATTCTAAATCTTTTATGCATGAAGAAGTTTTAAAGCTTCTTTATAAAAACAAACAGGCATGTCAGTAAATAGGGTAAAACTTTAATTTCGTTGGAATTCTGTTCCTAATCTCGCACACCATCTGCACACAACTTGGACGCATAACAATTGGTCTCTAAAGACTTTTGTTCATAATACTGTCAGTGAAGAATTCAAGAAAATTTCAAGTTAATTACTTACGAATTTAATTAAATTGATTACATATTCAAGCAAACACGGATCTCTACAATTACAAGAGGTGACTTCACTTGCCAATCGTTCACATAAGCTATGTACTCCTTGTAGTGCAAACGGGATGAAACGTAGACAAGTCAGCGCTTTAATAATGGTCTTATAATTCACGAAAAACAGGTTTTTAGCATAAAGCTAAATAAAAGATTGCTTGTTTTTCCGGACAGAATCATTATCCCGACCATAAAAATTACGATTTGTTGCGTTTATCATATTGTTCTGTAGTTAGATTACCAGTTACGTCTAACATAATGAAAATATTAAAGTATGAAACAAATGTGTCATTTATGTACAGCGTCTGACACATCTTTTCCATATTTGAATATCTTAAGTTGAAAAAAAGACGTCATTGGATATATATCAACCACATTCTATGATGAACCTGATGACTTAAACTTTTCAATCGTCAAATTCCCTTACTTATGCCTTCAACACCTGCATATTGAGTTTAAATTTCTCAGCTGATTCTGTTCACAAGGGTGTTATCATTGAGTCAAAAGCTGACTAACGTTTTTCATACTAACTGTTAGTCCACTATTTAAACACTGAATTGACGACATATTTTGCGTTATTTCCCAATCATCATAAGGAGAACACGGATGGTGTGACCGGTATGCAGGGGATGCTCACTCCTCCATGGCACCTGATTCCACATCTGATGTTTCGGAGGTCCGCGTTTGCTCTGTCCCTTTTTTGCGATGCTTATTGGACTTTTGAGCTTGAATACTGTTCGTTATCTGCACATATTACGTTTTGTTTTAATCTGGTTGACAATTAATTAGACATAGCTGTGGCTAGCGTTAATTGATAATACATCGTCGACATATCTACACATATTTGTCGATTTGAAGGTAAGATGAAGTGTTCTTACTTTGATTTTCTGGCGTTTTAATTACATTTTAAAGATAGAATCTGAATATTTTTAATAAAATAATGTGGCATTTACATTTTAGTTATAATGGGTGGAGGTTCATCTATCGTTTCTCCTGCAGAATTCTCAGGTGAGAAGATATTTTTTAGCTTTATGTAAGAAAATATCAACTTCATTAACAGCAAAAACCCGGCTCATTGATATTTTGTACTAATAAAAAGAGTATTATTTGAGACAGTTTTAAAGACGGAAATACTGAATTTGGCAAAAGAAAATGAAGGTAAGGAAATTTTAATAGAATATATAATTCATTTAGATAAAAAAAATTAAATGAAAGGTAATTACATTGTATTGCGAAGCAGAAAAGTTTCTATTCCTATAAATGTATTACACGAAGTTGCATAAAAACATCATTGATAAATATTCAGTAAAGAGAAATTTGTGTAAAAATACAATTATTATCTACCGTAAGATATTTGCTTTGCAAGTTCTATGATAATGGTTTTAATTAATTAACAGGTTTGAGGGAGGCAATACAGAAAATGGGCTTATTACAGCAGTTAAAGGATAGCAGTAGTACGATGCAAAATAACTCATATCTGTTTCAATAATATCTTATTAGAATATGTGTGCTTCAAAGAACTTCAGATATCCCCTTTAAAGAAGTTGCAGCTTTGCAAGTATTTTTGTTTCACCCAGAGGCTAAAAATATCACAATCTTAAAGATAGTTCAAATTATTAAAATTTTATACGTCATTAAGTGATTAAGTGTGTTAGTGGAATGTAAATTTTAATGGAGATAGGATATAAAAACTGCGTAGCTCAGCATATTCATTTTGTTTATTTTTCAGTTAATGTAAAAGGAGCAGTAGCTGTATCTATTCCGATTTCCATGTTGGGGTTTTACGGGGTACATAGTAAGAATGAAATCAATTATACGTATGCTGAGCTCTTTTTTGCAACTTTTGATTGCACAAATGTTCTGATATCTGATAATATCTGAAAATGTTATTGCTTTTTTTCAATATGATCTCTTAGAGCAGTCAGAGCCATTTACTACATACTAAGAATACAGTCTGCGATCATTTTCTAACACTATCCATGTCACAGACACAAAACTTATGGACTTTTAAAATGATTTTAAAAATGAACACATGCAATGCTGATTGAATTTCTTAAAATAACTGATTGTTGTTACAGATGTATTTATTTCTTTACTTTTCTCATCTAACATTTTGGTCTTTATGCCTCGTAGATTTATTAAAACGAATTGAAAAGACGTCTAAACAAAGAAATGAGGCGGAAAAAAATTCAAGTAAGAATATGTTTTTCTTTTTTAAAAAGTTAAGTTGGTTTTCAGAGAGAGATGCTTAAAATCTTAACATGTTTTACTTGATAGATTTTCTTAATGAACCATGGCGAAAAATCCACGAGACCTTGACAGACGTCCCGCAGGTAACAATTTATTTCAATTGTACATTTAACGGTACATGTACCTTGTTTTTCAAGATGATGGTACAAATTTAAAGTGAAAGAATTTATCATTAAAAACGTTTCCCTTTCCCCAGTTTCTATCCATCTTTGTCTTACAATTCTTTCCAGGTTTAAATTTGCAATTCAAAATTCAGCACCTGAACATAATCAGAGTTCTAGGGAACATATTTTGGAGTTCCTATCTGACGAAAAAGTTGTCATACATGTATATCGCAACTTTTGAGTGATAAAAAAGTTACAAACTATTTAGACATGCACATAAGACGACGAAAGAAAGACTTGGTCAAATTTATCGCATGTTTAAAACGTGTTAAATTTATTATACTGCTCTTTTTATTTTCTAAAAAAAATATGCAAAGATAATAAGCCATTTAATACATCGTGTCTGATCATTTAAAGTTTGTTAAGATTACATCATGCTAATATGTAAATGCACAATCTATTCAACAAGTGTTAACAATAGAAAATTAAAAATGCATGAATATCGCTCAGATAAAGACATGTTTTAAACTTTTATGATTTCGAAATGCAATTTTGTTGTACATGGCGTGTACTAAAGCATGTTTTGATTAAATTTTACAACAATTTAAATGTTATCTGTTGAAAAAAATCATTTATTTAAAATTATAAATTATTCAATTAGTAAATTACTGATTTGGTACAGTAAAAGATCCTAACTTGTTCGGTACATGTTATATCCCGTTTATAATTTTTCACCCTAACTATATGACATACATTACAGATATTGTGTGGCATTATATCGCAACTTTTGACTGATGTTACAAACTATTTATCATTATTGAAATTTTCGCATGTTTAAAACGTTTTCATTATACAGTTTTTTATTTTTTAAAAAATTATGCAAATATAATAAGCCATTGACATCGTGCTCTGATCAATTTTCTTACACATTAATTGTAATATTGTTCAAAATTAAAAATATGATTGGTCAGTGTATATAAGATATGTTTTATTTATATCTTATTCTTTTAAAGGGCAAATTTTTGTCAAAATCAAAAGGTTTAATTAAGATATCTATAGCATACAGGAATCCAGACTTTGAAATTTTTTCAGCGAATATATGACAATTAAACCCGCATTGACTGCACAATATAAGGGGTTAAAGGTTGTATCTAACAGAAAGATGTTGTTTATGTCAAGGTCACACAACTCATTTTTGCAAACTTGTAAACAACATTCAACTTGTTTCAATTTTCAAACTTGGAAAAAATGTGTTTAAGAAAAAAGAAAATCAATTTTTTTAGTCTTCTTACATTCATTCGTGGAAATCATTGTAACTATGGAAACTTATTTAACATTTTCTGCAGTATAGGGAGGAAGAGTACCAACATATTTTCAAATATGATCATTTTTAGGTTCTGAAACATGTAATTTTCAAAAATTTTAGGAATAACAAAATTTACAGAGATTCTATTTTACTTAATTTTCCCCTTTGTGCGTCAAAGAATGATTAAATTTTTTTTCGTCTGCTAATAAAATCATTGTAAGGAATTTTATAACAATCACGTTGAAAAGATTATTTATTTCTTTGTAGTATAGGATAATATTTAAAAAATACGAACAGCCCTCTAAAAGCTTATACAAGTAAAATGTTAGTTGCACTTATGTAGCCCTCTCCGATTCTTTTAAATCTATTTTCCGGAGAAAAAAAACGTAGGGATTGATATATTATTGCGGCTGATAAAATGTCTGTTTGTCTACAGTTAAAAGAAACCTTTATGAACAACATATCGGTGAGATCGACTGAAACTGACACACCACTCAATATTTTACTTCTTGGACAAGCCGGAAGTGGGAAATCTTCCTTTGTAAATGCATGTTTTACAGCCTTACTGCAGGAGGGAAGAGTGGTTAAAAGAGCCGTTGATGGATCAGTGGGGTCCGAGAGTATAACAGAAGGAGTATGTCATGTACTCATTTAGTACTATATAGAGTTTATCCTTTAGAATTACAGTTAGAATTTGTTCTATCTCACTGAATGAACTTTACATGCTTTGGTTAATGAATCTAAACAATTAAATTTAATTGGCACTTTATGGGTAAATTATATACGCCAATCTCTCTAAAAGCTTGAAAGAAATTGATTTATTTCTTTAAAGAAACTTCAATATCTTTCTAACTTTGTATCTTTTTGTTTCCATTTTGCCGTAGTCTTCTCTTGAAAATATATTTACTCGTACATACACGTATACATTTTGATTTAGATGCACGTGCTTCTTTACTTTGTAGTTAACATACTATAAGCTTGAAATTAAAACTGGTAATAAAACGGAATATGTACCTGTTCAACTGATTGATTGTCGGGGACTTTCAAAGGGAGATAAAGGTGTACAGACTGGAGATATTGAGAAGATTTGTAGAGGCCATATCAAAGATGGATATCTGGTAAGCACAAAAATATAAATATATGGAACAAAGTACTACAACACTAAAAATGTTATCTTTTAAGAGAATTTACTTTGAATGTAGCATTATATTTTGAACTTATTAAGTCATACAAATTTCTTGATAATATAACCACTTTTATTTGTTGATCACTGGCTAAAATACATGCTCAAAGTCCGTTAATTCGGGGAAAAACAATAGAATACTGGAAAAACTAATTTGAAAATTGATATATGGTAACGTTATTTCAAGTTGTTTCATGCAAAACATTATTTTGAATAAATCTACACAGGCCCACTTGTCTTAAAAGTACTACGTTTTTTTTATATTCTTAAAGTTAAAAGAAGGGCACTAACATACTGAATATTGACTGCCAATGATCGTATTTTCTATTAAAAAAAAAAACAACAACAACATTTTTCTCAAGGAATATACCATGCTGCAAAAAAGCGTTTTTTCGTACAATATTTTTCATTGCTAGTCTACAAATTTTAGGAAAGTACATGTATATGTTTATTGGTCTACAGTTTTTCCCTCTTTTATAATTATCTGATTAATATGGAATGAGGTTTTGATTAAAGATGTAATTATTGTATTAGATAAACCCAAAAGAAGGTATAAAACCGGATGACAAAATGTATCGTCAACATCCTCAAGAGAAAGACAAGATACATTGTGTTGTGTACGTTTTGGCGGCCGATGAAGTAGGATTCGTTCAGGAAGAGGTTTTGGATCAATTTAACACAATAAAAAGAATGTTCAGAAAAGGTATGTGCAATTGTTTTTTTAAATACAAATTTTCAATTAGTTTTGCTTCGGACGAGATTTGAAGGCACATAATGATTAAGGCTCAGTTGTGTTGTTTGTTTTCAATTTCATAGATTATGCTTTACATGCACATGTAATTATATGTTTAAAATTTTTGGAACAAAATTCAACAATAATTACTTGTATTTGCATATCACGGCAATGAAATCAATCAAAGGTGTCAATAGGCAAAGTTTATGAAACATGTACATGTACATGTATATACAATGAATTATTTTGGTAACAATTACCACATTGTTTGTCAAATTATAAAACTGATACACAAAACTGTAAACCAGCTTTTTTTCCTTTTTTAAAATAAAATAGAAGTGGATATTTTTTGGAAAGGATTTCATACAAACATTTACAAATGCCAAAAATCCAAAGACAGTGCATTGGTTTACAGTTTTGTTTACCTTTATATATTTCATCTTTCTCATTTTTATATTTTCCTGACATTTTGCCTGATGTGTACTGTAATTTGTATTTGTATTTTTTAGAATTAATCTCTGTTAACCTAGATATTCTGTGCGCAGTGGTATACAAGAATACTCAGTAATTTCATATAGCACATTGGTACATTGATATTATTGGAGGAAATATTTTTTTCGTCTGATTTCTTAGTATTGTATATTTTGCATGAAATCAGATGGAAAATATCAGTTATAATCTGGGGAAAAAATGGGCGTTACTTAGCCATGCAAACGGAAACTCTCCTTTTACTAAAACCAAAAAAAGTAAAAATAATAAAAAGACCGAACGAAATTAAAATTGTAACAATAAAAAAAACTTTGTTTATTTGAAATACCAAAGCTTACAGCAGAACTACACGCATATGCAATACTAGAGGTTATCATACTTTCTTCAACAGAGATGTTTGCAAAAATTAAGACTTTATGCGTACTTTTAGACCCATCTTGGAAATAATGTTGTCCAACCATATACTGTGTATGAACTCTTGATACCTAACATAACTTTCATAGACAAAGACAAAATTACTGATGACCAAATACGATTAATTTTAAATAAAATTTCAAAATTGCCTCGATCGACCAGAATTTTACTCTAGGTAATTTATAGCATCTATGATAATATGATAATAATTAAAAAATATGTACTCTACGATCATGCCATTGTTTTCTTTTTAAAATTATAAATGCAAGGAGTCCTTCCAATAGCGATATGAATAATATAAAGTACTATAGCTTAATATAACTTATGTTAGGCACTGAAGGGTTGTCACATTTAATGTACCTGTCAAAACAATTAATAAATTTCGAAATAATGAGATTTAACCACTAAAGGTTAAATCTATTTATCGAAGTGAAATAGATATTGGTGGTCTGGCTTGGTCGAAAATGCATCGGGTTCATTGGGCGATTTGTACGGTATTTATCAGTTCCATGTATAGTTTGGGGATATTAGTAGCACCTAGCAAGGGAACTCTGACGTCACGGCACTTATTCGTCATCAGTCTGTGCTGAAACTTTTAGAGGTAAGGATGTCATAAAAATACAAGAAGGCTATTTGTAATTTCATGTCGGCTATTTCATAGTATATTTACACACATTGACTTGCAAATACTTGGTAAAAGGCGATTTATTTTTCTCGATGGGTGAATAAGCTGTCAATTTCTGTCAGATTGTAAGATTCGAAATTAGGGGTCTCAAACAAAGGCACGGGCAGCATGCAGCACGTGGTTTTTTCGTTGCATAAAAAATAACGTAGTAAGCTTATAAAAAGGAAGTTCGAGAGGATGGTGTAAAAAATTATTGATGTACATACATATTTCGTTATTCTCTCGATATAACAAGCTAAAGTTAAAGCGAGGCGAGGCAGATGTCGGGAAGAGTTCTTTATGTACACATGTATCAGTGTAGTTAGAATAATCTAACTGTGTCTCGGTACAAGCCCTTAAACCGGGTCCGTAGGACAATATCATTTTAACGATAGAACATTCTATCTAGTATCAGTGGAAAACGGTAAAACGTTAGAGGCTAACTTTTTCTCAATGTCAATTATTTTCTGTACCAATTTTCGTACTACATTTTTCGTACATCACAAATAGTGGTGGGGGGGGGGGCCAATTAACACTTCCTATAGTTCAAGTAAGTAAGGTTTGGGAAAAAGTGGGGGGGGGGGCTGTTGCTACGCCCCATAGGCCTGTTATCAATGACACATAATTAAGGCATATTAGAAAATACAGACATAGGAAGGGGGTGTCGACACAGATATATATATTAAAAAAAAGAGAAGAAATTTTGTATGGCTACATGTCTTGACCCCTGTATTACCGGCAAAGATTAACAGTAAGACCTACTCTAAGACCCGAACCTTGTAAACCCTGGGTAGGCAGCATCCCACTTAATGACTGCAAACAATTTTTTACAATGGAGCAATAATCGAGGGGGCGCCGAGAGAGCGATTTTATAAAAATTAAAGATTGAAAGCTGGTTTTAGTATACTCCTTGAGTCCAGCTTTTCAGTATTGTATAGACTGGTCAAATGTTTAGATATTAACTATTAGTGGGACTAGAACCATACCAGTCTGGATATATGTTTTCATGGACGGGAATACAAGTCAATATATATACATGTATAGATCTATACTTCTTTTGGCACACCACACCTTCTTCATCTAAAACTGGCTGAATAATGAATTTTGGAACTCTTAGGTTATTTTCTATTTATAATCTGTAAAACAACAGTATGTCGCATTCAGAATTTTTGTATTCTGTATTTTACATGCTAGTACATATATCTATAAAACGCTAAATACAATCAAAAACTTCACATTAAGAATACGAAATAAATCTAAACTAACATTCATACATTTATGCTATTTAATACAAGGTGTGAATACGAGATCATCTTGCTGTTGAAACTTGTGCGTCAAGTAATTTTAAACTATTCTTTTTAAAAAGTCTAGCCAGGAGTGGGTCTGTTTTAATTATAAGCTCAAAGCTATATTAAACATAAGTTATATAGATCTAAGGATACTTAGTTGGGTTTTTTTTTTAAAGTTTAGTGGTAAATTACCTATATTTTCGATCCTTACTTTGCGGGCTCTAATCCCACTGTGGGACGTGGAGACCAGTCCTTCGGATGGAGGTCCTGTGTTACGGTAGGTGCTGGCACGAAAAAAGATCCCCCATTGCTTAATGACTCTGTGTGCCAAGTGTAGGATAAAATTTGTAGCTCTCCTCCAGCAAGTGGTGGCATCTCAATATGGGTGAAAAATTCTTGAAAGGGACGTTAAACAGACAATCAATCTATATTTTCGTACTCAGTCCATTTTCTTAATTGTTACAGCTTTAGATAGATCTACAAAGGAAAATTGCATGAGTCATCTGCAAGGAAAATGTATAACTTCAGTATTCTTGAAATTTGGGCGTTTTTTTTTTATTGTACATATTACATATATAACTTGCACGCAGTGAGTAGAGGCTAAGCATAAAGTGTAGGGGAAAACTATCCTTTTCCAGTTTGAACGACTCACTTCCAGGGCAAATTGGTTTTTTACAAGACCGATTCTCAAGCAGCGTTAACTTTTCTTTTCTTTTTTTTTTTTTTTTTTTGAAGGCATTTTTAAAAGAATTCATGGAAGATTTTAATCATAATTCGGTAAACAGTCGATTAGGCATCCCAGGACACGTAATTGGGAAGGACCGATATAGCTCACTTGTCCTCCACCCAGGGATGTTTGTAATGTTAATATATATGTATGTGTACATACATATTGCTCGATCATTTTTATGACCTGTCTAATTTGCTATTTACGAAATATTAGGTTAAATCTGCTTTATTGTCTGTAATGCTTAGCTAAATAAATTATATTTTTTAATAGTAAATTGCTACAAATTCACTTATTTTGCGTTAGCTGATGGCTGTGAGTGGGCAATGTATAGATCTCACTTTGATTGCTCTGCTGTGTTTTATTGCGTTATAATGCTTTATGAAAGTGATGGGATAGAAAGGGGTAAGAAGAAAAACACACCGTATTTTAATATATCTTGTACGCCGTTATCTAGGTTTGCAACTTACATACCTTGTCAAGTGACACGGTGTTAGATATCTCGACTTGGAATGGATAACAGAAAAACCTGTAAAATTTTAACCATTTTTACAGGCTTCTCTTGCAAACAAATTATTAAATTGCTTCATCATCACAGGGATACTTTTGGCCATGGATGCCCTATGACTAGTTAAGGGGTCATAATTTCAACAACGTATATAAATACTGCGTATTCAGTATGGCAGCGCATTAGTTTTTGCATTATCATCGCTTATTGCTAAAGCAATAGTACTGCTTGCTTTTATGGACATATTTAGGGCAATGTTTTTGCCCTCATTGAAGATTGATTGTTGCTTATTGCTAAGGCAATACTATTTGCATTTATTGAATGACATATATGAATTTGCTATTATGGTTCTAGTGACATGCTCATATAAATCATAATTTGCATTTTTGTCATACTTTGGGCCATGGCTGCGCTATGACTAGTTATGGGGTCATAGTGCTTCTACCATATGTATTTAATATGGCTGCGCATTGTGACTAGTCCATTATTTTTGCATTGTCATCGCTTATTGCTACGGCAATACTGCTTGCATTTATTGACATATTTTGGGCAAGGTTTTTGCCCTCATTGAAGATTGATTGTTGCTTATTGCTAAGGCAATACTGCTTGCATTTATTGACATATATTTGCTATTATGGTTCTAGTGACATGTGCACATAAATTTTAATTTGCATTTTTGTCACGTGCCTACTGGTGGCGCAGACTGTGTTGCGGCACAGTCTCGTGGCGTATATTGGGCTTACCAGTAGGCTCATTGAACTCTTTTTCAACATTTTAACAAATGTTTTCAGAATGGACTAGTCAGTGGACATCTGTACCCAGGGTTCACATTTTCTCAGGATGCCATTACAAAAGGCAGTATATTGATGCCTCGGCTCCTGCATTGAAGCGGCCGTGGCCCATTCAGCCAAATAAAATACTAATCACTCAGTACTATTGTTATTATGTTGTTTGACACAATAATTCAACTAGTAATCCCTGCTTTAGGGTTATTTCATCTTTGATAATGAGATTTAACCACTAAAGGTTAAATCTATTTATCGAAGTGAAATAGATATTGGTGGTCTGGCTTGGTCGAAAATGCATCGGGTTCATTGGGCGATTTGTACGGTATTTATCAGTTCCATGTATAGTTTGGGGATATTAGTAGCACCTAGCAAGGGAACTCTGACGTCACGGCACTTATTCGTCATCAGTCTGTGCTGAAACTTTTACCCACCCTCCCACCCTTATCAAACAAAGGTCGACTAGGATTTATAGAATTGTGTGTTAAGAAGGTTCCACCTTCCTTTAGAGTCATAGGTTTGTGCAAAAACTGTAATTAATTTTAATTCATACCTAATAGAACAATATCTTTTGGAAGAATGCTTTACAATAGGTGCATTGATAAATATAATATTGTCAAGTAAAAGAATTTTTAAAAATGCATATTTTCGTTATTTAATAATCAATTATTAAATCTTTAAAAATGTTGACAAGGGCGATAACTCGTTCTATTCTGAGGTCTCTTCTGTCAGGCATTTGTTTATTGTACTTCTAATGTAAAATATTTTCCCTGATATTCACAATTCAAAAGTATCTTATAAGTAGGAAGTACTAATATTTAGGAACATTCAGCATCAGAATTATGCATTTAAAATCAGTTTTTACATATTTTTCATAATACTTTATACAAAAAAAATGTGCGATTTTTTATGCTGACATACACTTCTGTTTATGTTTTGCATCTTAAATAATAAGGTGACCTATACATTTTTTGCAATAATTTGAAAATTTGAAGCATATTAAATGAAAATAAATCCAGTTTTTGTACTTTGAACCATTAAAATTGTGAGGGTGGAAACACCTTAAGTTTAGTATTTATAAATGGGCCGTACATAGTTTACATTTGTGTTGTTTCTCCGAAGACTTGTTCACAGTTTTTTTATCTTTTCTTTTCCTTTTTTCTGCCGAGTATTTTTTATCGTTTCAGATTGTATTTTCAAGCCCAGCTGCATCATTACAAGGGACCCCTCGTCACGGCCGCCTGATTGTAGCAACCTTACATACCAGCAGTTCACGCCAGGCATGCGTATATTGGGCTTACCAGTAGGCTCATTGAACTCTTTTTCAACATTTTAACAAATGTTTTCAGAATGGACTAGTCAGTGGACATCTGTACCCAGGGTTCACATTTTCTCAGGATGCCATTACAAAAGGCAGTATATTGATGCCTCGGCTCCTGCATTGAAGCGGCCGTGGCCCATTCAGCCAAATAAAATACTAATCACTCAGTACTATTGTTATTATGTTGTTTGACACAATAATTCAACTAGTAATCCCTGCTTTAGGGTTATTTCATCTTTGATAATTAATAGTCACTATATGTGCAACAAAAATGTTGGAATTACACGAAATTTAACAAATGTCAACAAATAGTAATTGAGTGAAAACATAATTATGATGTTTAAGCAACTGGTTGACATTTACATTAAACATACTAGTAATGATTTTACCCTTTAATTTATACAATTAATCACTAAAAACCTCGATGAAAACCACTCCATGTCATGTACAGATCATATACTACGTTTGATGAACTACTGTCAACATCGATAGAGTACATTTTATTTTCGCAGTTTGATACCAATGGCTCTTATGTAAACACCAGAGGCTTTTTGGACTTTAGCTTGAATTCATTCGAACTTTGCTGCATTTATTAATGTCTTTTCTATTTCTAAAATATATAAATAAATGAACATAGTACGAATAAAACTGGGAAAAGGATATTCAATTCATGTAAAAAGAATTTCTGCGATAAAAATGGAGCCATGATTTTAAAATCGATACATTGTAACAACTTGCAGAATTGAATTCCAGTTCTTCTAGACAGTAACACATATTAAGAGACAATCAGTCCAACAAACAAAGACATTGTAGTTATCTCTTTTATTTAACCTGTACTAGTATATAATGATTCTCATATAAACTATCGTATTCTTTTTCAATTTCATTTAATCACATTTTAGTCAAAGATGTTTCTCTACATTGCCAATATTCAGGCAATTCTGGAGATTTATCAAATTCAATGGGCCATACTGCATAAGTCATAACAGTGACCAATCCAAATAAATTCTCTACCTTCAATTGTACATCACACAACATTAAAATTTGTCACTGGTGAACTGTCCTAAAAAGCTTAATAGTGAAATCACATCTTCAACTCATGTCTTGGCAGAGCGTGAATCAGTTTCTACCTGTTCAGCTTGACAAACTTTTGTACCTTTTCTGTATTAGGTATAAGCAGTATAAAAACTCATGTGCATGGTTTTACTCACAATTTTTACTTAAAAAGGCCTCGGGCTTTTAGTCAGATTGTGAGTACAAAGGTCTGAGTTAACACTGATAAATTTTGGAAAAAAGAACGTTTAATTGAACACATATAATGAATATCATGAAAACATGTCAAAGCTTACATGTATCATTCGTACCAAGATGATTGATAATTTACGATAAAGTGTTATTTTTTCTCCTTATCTTTTCAAGAAAGGAGTTGAAATATTTTTCATGGGTGTTTTGTAGTTTCTCTAGCTGTGCTAGGAAAATACAAGTTACTCGTGAGAGCTAGATACATGTATCATGTTTTCTCTTTCAATCTCTAATTTTCAATCGTCAGATGGCAACAATAAAGTCTTATATCGTCTGAATGGACAAGGACTTCTACAGTTGATATCTACTTCTGAATTATGTAAATGATCTACGGATGTACGGAATTGATAAAGATAAGAAAAAAATTATTTCTGAGTTAGAAATTATGTTTTACACTAACATTTTTCACACAAACAAAAGAGGCGGTTAGAGGTAGAACGAAACAGATTGAAATATTTTACTCATTAGAGATGGAATCTCATTTTATTTTCAAAATGAATTCAGATTAATAAAGAAGAAAAAAAAACATCCTGGAAGGAAAACGTGAATGAGGCAGTGAGATGGTCAGGTTGGGAAAGGGAGGGTGGCTGGTAAGAGTAGGTTTGTTGTCGCTCTTAAATAACGTATTATGGGCTTTGAAATTGCCAGTTATTATCATTTTATTAGCCGTAAATCTTAATGTTTACATTGCAATTACCTTTTTTACGACGTCTAATGTACAAATAATAGGCATGACTTTTTTTTATAGGACACCAGTTATCCTCAACTCATTATCTATCGTTTATACTATCTATTTGTCAAAGTTGTCAAAGTTGTACATCTAGTCATTCATAAAGCAAATTATCTGCAAATCATAATTGGAAAATAATATACAAATGTTGGTTAAGGAAAATATTTACATAACAATTTTTGTATCTGAAACTGTAGACCTGATTTTGCTGGCGTGTACAAAAAGAAAAAAAAGAAAACCACACACAAGGGAGTTATTGACAGAGCAGAAATCCCTTGTTCCTTGAAGAAAACATTTATATATACATATAATATATATATTGTGTGTGTATATGCATATAAATAATCCACTAAACACTAAAACTTTAATTATTTAAAAAAATGAAAACCACGGTTGTTTATCGCTATATAAACACCGCTTACAAGTATCACGCCACCTGTATGAGTTTCTCTGCCTTGCTCTTACGTCAGTGAAACATACAATTGCGTACATTTTATTCAATATGAGCTGCAATTTTGAGAATATTTATTTGCTGTTTAAATGTATTACAGTGATTAATTTGTATGTAATTTAAACCCTCATGATTAATAAAACCAAAAAAAAAAATTGTTTCAGAAGAAATATATCTGTACAATCGAGGATATAGCATTATATAAGAAGTTAATAATATACAGGACCACAATAATGTCATTCTGTTACAATTAAAGATTACAAAAATTTCTTCCATCACAAATATGAACAAAGGAAGATTATAACTGTTCAAGTTTTTCTGTAATTGAAATAGTTGATTACAAATTTGCAACAAAATTTTCCTGGGTCAAACTTGCAGCTCATGTAGCATTATATGATATTTGTTTTTATTACTATGGATATTTGAATATAAAGAACAAAATATCTTCGTTTTGTTTGTAAAAAATGCAATTAACATTGCAGCTATTGCAGAAAAAAGTGTTTTTTCTGCTGAAAATTATTCAGTAAAGTTTTAGTGTATGTGTATATAATATTTCGAAAAGTTCATGACTGAATGTTAACCAAGATACAATGTAATACTAATATGTGATTTACTTCGAGAGTTAAGACACTTGTCAAACTTAACAGACTGCAGCATACCAAACTTAATCTGAAATCCAAATAACTTATTGACTTCCAAAACATCAGAGATAACATCAGGTGGCATGATCTAGTAAGCATGCCCCTGCCGACCGGTCACCCCAACCGTGTGCTCCTTATCATAATCGGAAAAAACGCAAAATATCCGTCAACAACTCGGTATGTAAATATTGACCAAACAATCAGAATGAAAAAAAAAGTCAGTCAGAATTTAATTGACTTAATGATCAATTGTATTTGCCGGCTAGGTCATTTTATGAATTTTAGAGAACTTACAAACCGCGACTGCTGATATTGTTGTTTCATCAACTTGTTTTTCAATAGCCTACTCCATTTTTGAAATTATCCATAGTGGAATATGCTCTTCCATAGTGAATCAATTGAGAGATATAAACTCAGTATCATATGGCAAAGGAATCTTTCTGCATAAGTAAGGCAAGTTGACGATTAAACATTAAAGTAATCACTTTTATCATAAAACTTTGTCATTAGATAACCTTTCACGTCTCTTCTTAGTACAAAAAATGCTAGTTTGAATAGGCAAGATAGAATTATGGAAATATTCATCAAGACATTACAAAATACAATGTATCAGCTATCGTATATTTTATCAAATATTTGCATAAGTAAAGCAGAAACAAGTCCCTTGATTTAGGTTTATTAAGCTAAAATTGCAAACATTGCATCAATATATTCCCTTTCTGTTTTTATGCTGCTATGCATTGACCAACCAAGCTTATCAAAACATTTTCTGTGTTAAGGAAAGTGTTTTTAATATCAATATTAAAAAAAATACTTTGAACAGACATTTTTTGGATTGATATATACGTCCCTTTTATTCAAATATAAATAACAATTACAGGACAATTTAACCATATGGAGATGTGTCTGTTCAGTGATGAATGACAAAAAAGAGATTTCTCCCGTTAATATGAAGGTTTTATTGGAACTGCCTCCGAAATAGGGATCGCCCTTGCAAATGACGTTGACCATCAACCCAGTTCTGGCTCCGTCGTTTTCTTTTGCATGGTATTTTCCTAGTTAGATTTTCAGGACAGTAAATTTTTCCATTGCATCTACATTCACAAGTGTATCGAGTACATCCAAGGTCAAACGTGTAAATTTCTTTTTCTCCGTATCTCTTCCCTTTGCTATGACAATGCCTACAGGACTGGACAGAGTAAGCGAGGATTGCAAGGACGACAGGAAGAAACAACAACTTCATCTGCAAAAGTTAATAGGTATACAATTAAATGTGTTTTTAAAATATCAACTTGCTAAATAAGTTAAATATACATGTTATTGATGTAATTTGCATGTATCTTATTGTACATGAATAACAACGTAAAAAGTGTGTGACTGTTTTGATAAGGATATTATATTCTTTCACACATTTATGTTGCTTTAAATTTTCTTAAATTTGAAAATGAATAAATGTACATACACAAGGGTTGTTTGGATAGTTCCTAGACTTCTGTTATATTTTTTTTTATTTTCTCATTATATGCTATCCATATTATATGGTACATGTACATATATGTCAACGATAAATTGTTACGATTTGTATTAAAAATGTTCAAAATTATCACGATTAATTTCAAATTTTCCAGAAAAAAAAAACTGCAAACTAAAATAAAATTGGATCGCGGCGCATATCAAAATTTTGTAGCTACCAAACAATACAGTACATAATTATATCTAAAGTCATATTCCCTGAAAAGTGGATCAAAACGAAAAAATCTAGACGTTGAAATAAAGTCCCGCTGTTTAATTTGAAACTGAAATTTCCTGAATGTCTTTACTCTCTGACAATGCCTTATGTTCAAGCCCTGCGAACGATATTATACGGCAAATAGAAATAGAAACAATTTCAACATCTAAAATATACAACAGTTGACTGTCTTAAATGAAAAATAAAATATCAAACACTCAGTTGCAGACAAATATTTTCGTCTACTCAACAGTACACATCGAAGGCAAATTTATGGAAAGTTAAGCAGCTTGGTAAGATATGTCTAGTTTCACACAAAATACAAATAATGACTTAGTACATATTAATAGCTTGAATCAAGTCTCAATAAACTAGAGGTACTGTGAGCAATGAGCTCACTAAATAATACCCCCGCGTCCCATATGAATATAATGGGCAGTATCCATGTTTTGCTCTGGGAAATTCAAAATAAAAAAAAAATTTAAAAAAAAGTAAAATAGGAGGTGCACAATGGCAATATGTAATAAAGATTCTGTGAAAGTTTCATTAACTTTCCTACAGTGGTATGAAAAGAGTTGCGGATAAGAGATGGGTACCCCAAAGCGTAACAGACGGACGGACGTACAATAAGACGGACGGACGGACGGACATACCGATTACTACATACCCTCCTTCTTTTCAAGCGAGGGGTATAACAAAGCAAAATGCAGAATGCTTGTTCCATGCATTTAGAATATTTCGACATTAAATGCTTACAGAACAGATTTTGATGGTTCAGGGATGTCCGATCCTCAACTTCCGAACATCAGGCATTGTATAATTGAAAATTCTTCAGATATCTCAGACTTCTCAATGCCTTGTGTATTTACCCACCGTGATTCCGAAAACGTTATCTTCAAAGTTTATCATATTATGTTAGGGAAATAAGGAATTCTTACATAATCTAAATAATTTAAGTTATTTATTTGAAATAATTAACATAAATCAATAGGATAAGTAATAGCTATGTAATCAAGGGGATTTTGAACTTTTAAGCTTGTACATTTATGAAAGCTAACTGCAGTATCAATATTCACCAATAAAAGTTCAATAACCATTATATTAAATGCATAATTGATAGAATAGGATGAATTGATATCTGATATTAATGTCACTTGCTCTCGATTAAATACATTCCATGAATATACATGTATGTATAATGTATGCTATGATGCATACTTTTGATATATGATATGATACCTTTATTGTACATTTAAAGTCATACTTTAAAAAACATTAATGCATCAATTTTCTATCACAAAAACATGAAAAATTGGTCAACAAAGTAAGAATTACACAAAAAACATCACATATTTAAAATAAATTTTAAACAAGAAATCGAAACTGATAGAAAATACAATGTTTTTCGAACGTGAATAATTCATCAATTTTTACCAAAAGCGTTGATTTTATCCTATTATTAGATATGTATGCATAAAATATTGATGAAGCCAATAAATGCACTTACCTTTATTTTTTTAAGGTCCAACGTGCGAATAAAAGTTATTACTTTTTTCCCTTTTTATAGAAATCTAATAAATAATTAATCTCTTAGTTTATTATCTATTGTCAATATAATTTTTTGTCAAAATTATTGTCATTTAAAGAGCAAATCATTATCTCCAACTCATAATTGGAAGATAATACACAGATGTCAATAAAGGAAAAGGCTTACATAACCTTATTTGCCTCTCACACGTCGACCTTTTTTTTCATTTGCAATTACATGTATAAAAAAAATCGCACGCTAGAATGTTGTTGAATGAAAAAAAAGAGCTAGAGTCCATGTTTCCTTTATTTCTCATGTATACACATGTTTATACCGCTATCAATTGCAAGTCACCTGTATAGATTAATGTGACTTGCTCTACCATTCATGAAACATACTATTACTTATAATTCAATGATATATACTGTAAAATATTTAATGCACTTATGTCTACTTGATACATGTACGAGGGTTGATCCAAAAGTAATGTCACTGTGTTCATATCTTTAATATTTGGCGTCGTATTATCAAATATTATGTACCAAAAGATGTATCAAAATACATCTAATCAAAATTGAAAATTTCATTAAATAATGTTTTATAGAAACCATTTTATAGACGTTTAAAACATTAAACAAAGGGGGTGTCGCCGCGTCACAACTAAACCTCACGTTTTAAAGTGTAAATTGTTAAAAATGAAAAAAAGACAAACACATTAAAAAGCATTTTAAAAAGGGATTAATCGCCTAATATTTTGAAGACAAAATTTACGACATTTTCTAGTCATTAGTTAAAAATTAAATGACGTCATTGCTATTTTTTGTTATAAACAGTGTTGATTTAATCTGATCTATTGAACAAAGGAAATGTCGAAAGTGAATAAAACGCCGAAACCAGCTGTAATGCGTTTTTCTTTCAAGAATGGGGAATTGCCAGTAGGGACAGCTATGATGATAAATAAGACTCACAGAGGAAAGAATTTAAATAAAAGACTGTTTATAAATGATTTCAGCGATTTGGGGCGGGACATGGATCATGGAACGATCTGCAGAGGACGTGAAGACCGAAAAATAGGAGGTCGGGCGGAAACGTTCAATGATGTCTGACTTTGTCAAAAAAGAGAGCGATATATGAGAAACTTTTGAGTTTGTCATATGGTAAAGTTCAAAGGATTTCATAGAGGAATAAATTTTGAATAGAATGAGTTTAAAATTGGTGTTAATATTTCTTAAAGAAAGTGAAATGTGTGAATGTGTTCATGAATCTCAAACGAAGGGGGGCGTGTACATGTATGACGGCGCGTATCGTGTATCCGTCATGTACGATGTTATTTAGGTGCGGTGACTACCTTAATCGCACATGGTATAAAATTTGATATTTTGAAAAGTATCAGTTGATTTTATTTGAATTTTTCAGGACTGATTTGAAATAAAGATAGCTTCCACCATGTTTAATTTTGAAATTTACGTCGACTAAAAGCAATTTTATCGAAGTTGTGACGTTACTTTTGGATCAACCCTCGTATAAGCTCGTATAAAGAATAAAAACCTTCTTTTTGTTTGTAAGTATTGCAGAAAAAAGGTAATTTTAGTATATTAATACGTACGTTGTCAAAAGGTTTATAAAATTATGATATTTTTACAATTTTACAATTACATCGACAGTTATGATACGTGTCATGTGAAAACGACTGAAGCATACTAAACAATCTCAAATTAAAATATTCCAAATTAGTCAAGCATCCGAATATTAGTTATAATTTCGTGCTATTTTGTTTTATTTCTATTATTAATTTATTTTTGGATACTCAGTATCAATACAAATATTTTAAAAAGATAAGGTGTCCGAAAAAAAGAAGGATGGTATATTTTAAAAGAAAATAATTGAAAAAGCATTTAGAATTCTCGGTAATGTTTATCAAGATATAAGTATTTTATCGTTATTTGAAAAACACATTAATAAGTCTCCAGACCTAGATTGATAAAATCTTAAAATCATCTGAAGATTTTTTAATTTACTGTTTTTTATTTATTATTTAATTATTAAGTTCTGTTTTTTTCTTCTTATAAGATACTTAATGTCAATGCAAATTCTAAAAGTATTTTTAAATAATCCATCATTAGATAAAATGTACAAGTCTCAGAGAAGAAAAATGGTTGGCAATTCCAATATCTTTCAAAATGAAATATGTGGAGATAAAAAACAATATTTGAGCTCAAAACATGATAATGTATTATAGGATTAAACGTTCTTTTTTCAGAATTTATCGATGTGTAAACTCTGCCTTTTTACTCACAAACTGAATAAAAGTGCGAAGCACTTTTATGTAAAGTTTGTAATTCCAATTACGATTTTTTTTTATTATTTAAATTATTTCCCTTTGAGGCCGCCATACAATCCGTTTTGTACGGCGTAGGAATACTTTATGCCGCAAAGAAACGTATACAAGATGAATATCGATAAAATCCAACCTAAATTGTCAAAACAATCAATAAATAAACTTATAAAAACTCATTGATTGTTGTTTAAGTCAACAAATATCGTAAATACGCGTATTCTCCAGTTTAATTCGTGTTTGACCATGGCCATGTTGACATAAACAACAACGTCATAATGAAAGTAGCAGACCAACGACGTCCTCGATTTCCTCTGGTTCGTTCAAAGATATAGGGAGAATATGGGATCTGTAGGATGTAAACATATGAATTTGATGCTAAAAAGGCAAGAGTCTGAGGTATGTTTCTTTTCCCTATCACAACCATACCAACTGAGCTGATACTGATTCGAACGTCGAGAAAATGACAGCATGATCAGCGATTTATTTAAAATTCACACTCGTGATCCGACAGTGACATAAACATGATATTCCCGTCTGTCAGTCCTGTTTATCTCCTTTTCATTCATTCATTCGATCATTCATTCATTTTTTTTATTTCAAGTTTCTTGTAATCATAATTTAACTATAAAACGGACTAGGCCTAGAAGTATCTGTTTTCATTGTTTTTACAACAGTCAAGAAAGTAGTTCTGATGATCGAAGAATTCATCGATGTGTAAACTTTTTCTTGAATTTGTTTTCGTCCAATCAAAACACAGGGAATCAATAAATGAAATTAAGATTGGAATTATTACAAAATGGAAGGGGAGCAAACACAAACCTCCCAAATAACACAGGTGATACATTGTATAAGGTGTCATTGAGGATTGATCATAAGCTGTTGGTGTAAAGACAAAAAACGACCGGGGGCCATTTTTCAACGACAGAGAATAACCCCCGTTTTGCAGCTAAAACAATAGGTGTTTTCCTTAAACTTTAATACGCCAATAAAGAAATTGATGCGGTTAAAATAAGTAATTTTCTTTGTCACGAACGGGTCTAGCCTTGCAATATTTTCATATTTTCCAAATTTTAAGTCAAAGACCACACGTTACCTACAAATATACATCGAGCATTGCTTCAATTCTTTGTATTACAAAAATGTTACATGGCCTGGACACCGAGTATCTGAAACATAATACACCATCGTGTTCGTGTTCTTCTTCGCCCTCTAACTATAGGCCTGATGGACATGTTATCAATGACCATTTCTATGACATTATGCATGGATGATACATGCAGATTTCTAACATAAATGAATCCCCTCTCTAAAGTCCTCTAGTGTAAGACTTCACTTGGAAATACAACTCATTATTACAATATGTGCACTCTCTACTATTTTGTCTAAGTAGTTCATAACATGATGTGAATTTATCTGGTTTACAATTTCTTTATATTCTAGAAATTTATTATGTGCATCATTTACAATGAAATTAGATAAAAAAAACTGTATACCAATCCAGGCATCCATTTTTTGATTGTATCATCTGTCCTTAAAACCAAATCCAACTCAATTCTCCTGGGAGAAATCAAATTCTGTATAACTGAGCGCAGTTTCCTTTCAAGCCAATTTTTCAAACAATAAAATATAACCCTAACTGTACCTCTGTATGACAGGAGAGGGCGGCACAATATTGCATTGCAAAACTAAATAAGTATGTATGCTCACCGTCAATGAAAACGCAACGTTCTAATTTTAGGGTGAAAAGTATATACGGGTTATAACTATGTACCAAAAAAGTTAGGACATCCTTTACTTTGCCAAATCATTTATTTAACGGTTGAATGAATTTCTTTCCTCTACCGGAAGTTGCTTTTTAGCCCTCTTAACAGAAATCAAATTTTTGCCTTTTTAATAAAATTTTTAACAATATTTTGGGTTTTCAAGGTTTTGTAGCTGTTTATGATAAGTACTATACTAAAATCCCTGGAAAAAAATCCTTCTTTCTTTACCGGATGTGATGCCTATATTTTCTCAAAATGACTGATTTTCATTGCTAATGCTGGAGATTCTCAAAATAAAGAATAAAAGAGCTGCAGACGCAAATGTACACTATTTGACGACTCATCAGGCTCATGTGTTTCAATAGCATAAAAACGGTTTCTATACCGGAAGTCCAAGAGTTACTACACTTCGCCAAGTTAGAGAAAATTCGACCGCAGTATCTGAACAACAGGCAATTGATAAACCTAATGCATGGTAGAAATCGGACTGCGTACATGCATGTTGTACAAGGCGGACTAGCATGTTGTGATTAAATGGTTGAAAGGAGGGGGTGTTTTATTTAAATGTTATCTGTTAACAGGGCTAAAAATCAACTTTCGGTAATAAAAGAAAACCATTCAACCATTAAATAACTGATTTGGCAAAGTAAAAGATGTCCTAACTTGTTTGGTACATAGTTATATACCGTATATAATTTTTCACCCTAAAAGTAGAGTGTTGCGTTTTCATTGACGATGAGTACAGATTTTTATTACAATAGAGGCCAAGACAAATATCTGTTGAAAACAGTTAACAGTGGACCTCGTTATTTGATCACTCGACATCAATATTTCTAATTGTTTTCTTTTTCTCATGTAGAAATATTCATTTTGAATAAGTTCTGCGTCATTTGAATATAAAGGGTCATTGAATAAAGAAGTATTATAAGTGTTCATCAAAATTCAAACAGTTTGTTTAAAGACCTCATCTCAAAATACTACATATTGTAAATCAGAAACTAAAACAGAAACGCATGGATCTAGTTATTATATCATTTTGATATTATTTTTATTTTTTTTTAAATGTAATAAAGTTTTTAAATATAGTCCTCTAACGGCATATGATTGCGCCTCCAAATATTTAAATGATTGCCGAGAGGGATGTAAATCTACAAACGAAGAATTTTTTATGGTTTTATGGTACTTGACTGTAATTTGTACACAAAGATGTACATGATAAACAATCAAAAGTTATTCATAGTACTTAAATCAGGATCTTAATTTATGTACATTTTTACACATTTTCCCAGCGTGCGCATTTTACAATATACACCTATTTACTCACTATGAGGACATTATCTAGTTTATCTTTTTCCAAGACAGCAAACTATATTATATTGAAATAGTTTACTGTCGAGGGGGACGATAAACTTGCTAATTTCCGAATAGTTAGTAAATAGGTGTTTTATTATACCGATGTTGACTTTATTATTGTTACGTCTTATTATCTACGTCACAATTAATCCGTATAAATTCAGAAGTTTTCCGAGATTAAAAGCCAGGGAAACAGAATGCTGCCAGTGAATAGTTTGATGACTATTTCACCATGGGCAGGTAGCACAAACAATTTTTTCACGGTAGAGGCTTTTTTGCATGTTTATTCGTCAAATGTTTATATAGTACAAATTCACAGAGATATAATACTTATCATTATTCCTTAAAACATACCAATTGCACCAGGCAAAAGTCTAGATCTGTAATAGAAATACGAATCTTAAAATATTTCATGTTTTTCAAAATAGCTGTAAATTAATTAATTAGATAATAAGACAAACTATTATAGTAATAGTACGAAAATACTCGTTGTAATGAGTGTATGTACATCTTTTATTCTCGGTGACCTTTGTTCATGGTAGTAAGAACCAGACTGGACAACCCATTACCTAACGGGGGCTTTAAAACTTGCAACGTCACTCGTCTGTTACGTCACAAGTAATTAATCATCGTGCAATATCAGCGACGCGAAAATAGCCGAAGTTAAGAGCTACAAGAGTTATAATTGCTAACAGCAAGGTAAGGAAGAAGGGAAAAGTATGTTTTGTGATAAATAATTTTTGTGATACAATAGATATATAATTGATTTTGTTCTTTCTCAGCTTAATGTTTTATATTTACTGAAGAAGCCATAATTTTCCATATAAAATAATTGATAATATAGTGTGTATTGATTAAATTGATCAATCTTAAGTGAGCAGTGAAGAGTATAACAAAATATTTCGGGCAACATATGATTTGTTGGACCTGAAGGTGAAATTGTTGCCCTGTGGCCTTGACAACATTTTCACCTCATACCCAGTCAATTACTGTATAATATTTTACATTAACATATTTTAATATCAATTTGATCATGAATTCGTAACTAAAACAAACTTGTTTCGGACTTGATAAATTTTCTATGTTTTTCCATGAGCTTCAATTTTATCTTATTATTATTAATATATACAAAACTATATGCACAGGAAATCGATTCCATAAAGAAATATATAAAATAAACAAAAAAGAAGTTTTTTGACTTACCTTAGTTTTTCAATGTCCAATATACGAATAAAAGGCATGCTCTCTTTCTATTTATAAGATACCAATAAATAGGTTTACCATCAGTTCATTATCTATTGTCAATATTATCTGTTTAGTTTTTTTCATGTATAGATCAAATTACCTACAAATTATGATTGGGAAAAAATATCTACAAATGTCAAATAGGTAAAATGTTTATACAAACAATTTGTCTCTTAACACGTAGACCTATTTTTTCATTTATATTTTGGAAGAAAAAAACCCACAGTGTCTGCTTTTATTGTACGAAGAAATTGAAGAAATATATGAACCTCCCTTATTCAAAAACTTTATTCAAACATGAATGACATATGATATCCATGCTAAATGCTATTAAACTCTGATTCCTTGTGTTTGTTTACATGAATTCTCGTTACGTTTCCATTTCACTCTGATCTACAGTTATGACGTCACGGTTTTGGTATGTAACTTCGTGACAAATAAATAGATACTCATACCATTCAGAAAAGCAAGATTTTGGCTAAGTTAAGTTTTGCATGTTTCAAATCGTTTCTACGACCTCAAATCAATCTGTAAATATAGGTTTTGAGAAATCGTTATCTCTAAGTTCATGTCATACATGTAACTTACTATAACGTCATATTGTATAGGCAAGTAGAATATCTGGTTGTAATCTTAACATACCCGCGCAACAGATTCAGAGAAACCGGAACTTTGTGATTATAGTCCTTGAATCTAATCATCAAATTTTTTATTCCGGATGATGGATCTAAAATTCATGCACCTTTTGCGTGTGTAAAAATAGACACTTAACACTCTCTGGGAGAAATAGACACTTTTTGTTTTGAATATCCTTTATATTCCTTTACCATCGGAAACCTTCCAAACGGACGAGATCCAAGGGGTCCGGATGGAAACTGGACACCATATAAAGCTCATGCAGTTATGACGAAACAACAAGCTTGAATGAAAGGCAAGAAAACTAAATTTCTTCATGTTCCAGATATTATCGACGCTGATATATTTCTTGACGATATCAAGGCAGCAAAGGAGAAAGACGATACGGTAGCCACGATACGTTCTTTGGTAGAACAAGACAAGTACTTAAAGTAAAGAGGATATCATTTATCGTGTCTTCCAATCCGAGATATATCAGAAGAGTTAACGTTTTACACATTTGGTAGTACCAAAGAAATATTGTAGGACTAAGGTTTTTTGTTTGTTTGTGCCTTCATGAATGTATCATGACAGGTCATCTAGGTACCTCGAGGGCCGTCAGAAAAGTTTTAACAGAATTTTATTGATCGGAAGTTCAAGTAGTAGTAAGTCGATTTTGAAGATCATGTGACATCTGTCAACGGACCATTCCAAAAGCAGGACTGCAAAGGTTTCATTCAAAGATATGCCTATCATTGAGGTTCCATTTAAAGGTGTAGCTGTCGACTTTGTAGTACCTATCCAACCAGTAAAAAGTAAGGGTAATCGATGCATTTTGACTGTTGTTGACGGTGCTGTAACTGTGTTGTTGACTGTACAGAGGCAATGAATGTAAAGGGTATTGACACTGAACGAGTCGTTAATGTTTTGGTAGATGTTTTTCGTAGAACAGGGGTACCAAATAAAATGTTCATGGACATTGGATCACAATTTACATCCGGGTTTATGACAGAGGTCAGTCGTTGACTTTCTATATGGCAGTTTAACAACGACGCCGTGCTACCCCATCGGCACTGGACTGTTCAAGCGATTTAAACACTATATATACTCCGACTTTTTTGCGGATCGTCTAATTGGGATAAATAGCTATGAGCCTCATTGTTTGCATGCTTATAATCTCATCACCGTTTGAGTTGGTTTACGGATAGAATGCTGGAGGACCTATGAAGATTTCTAGAGAACTGCGACCTAAGGTAGTGGCAGATTCATATGTGAGAACTACCTACCAATATGTTGTTGATTTGAGGAACGACTCGAAGCTACTTGCAGACTAGCGGTAGAGAATCTACAGAAGTTTACAGAAAAATACCGCAAGTATTAAAAACTGAGCAAGGGAGCAAGGGTCAGACAATTGTCCACAGCTGAGAAAAGTTCTGATTTGTTTGCCAAGTGCCAAAAACAAATTACAAATGCAATTAAAGGTCCATATGAAATTATAGAGAAACTAGGAAAAGTTGTAGGATTAACATACGCGTGAATGGAAAAATCAAAACAATCCATGCAAACATGTTGAAGTTGTACATTGAGAGAGAAAATACGTTATTAAGATAAGGGTGTTTTAGGCGCCGCAGTACTCAATGTAGAAGATGATGGAGAGAGCGATGATGAGATGTTGTGTGATTCTCCAGGAGAAACGAGAAAAGAGGAACCGGCTGATGAGAAACTAAGTGATTTACTAGCTTAAATGAGAAAGCAGTCATTAGGACATTACTAGACGATTTTGTAGATGTTTTAACAGATGTACCCAGTTTGACGAATCGCGGAGTTCATCATATCTGGTTTACTAATGACCAGCCTATTCGAAACAAGCCGTATCATCTGCCATTCATTTTAAGAGACGTTTGTGATATGGTAAGATAAATGCTGAAGCTGTTGTGATCGAGTGTTTAGTCCGCAATCGAGAAAGAATTTTATGCAAAAATCTAGCTGTGCAGTTTGTACGATATTGGAACGATTCGTACTTTAAGAAATTTCTACTCGAAACACTCACTATCAACACTAGGCTTTCTTACCAAAGACAAAATTTCAAATGCACGTCTGATGCGCTGGGTATTACTATTGAAACCTTACATGTTTCGCATTATTTCCATCAATGGTTCTGAAAATGTTTAAACAGATTGTCTAAGTAGAATTTAGTTTGTACACATACAAAGTTCTAATTCCAGATTGATTGTGTTTTATTAAAAGTTGATTTTTCTTATGTTGTGGAGATACTGTCACAATCAATATTTAATCATTTTCTTATTATGTTTATGGGTTTTGTTAAAACCTTAATGGACCTCTTTTTATCGTTACTTTTATTGACATTTAGGTTTAGATTTGCAGACATTGGTAAGTTACAGCCTATTGATATAGTATTTAAATCGATGCATTGGTGACCATGTGTCCAGGGTCCTTTTCATGTTTTAACATACTTGACGTTCAATCCAAGATGTGTATATTCGGAGGGGATCAGTTATATTCCAGCCATTTTGTGTGGACTCATGGCGCCAGCATTACCTGGACCGGAAACCAACTGGGAGCCAGTTGGCGGGATGCCTTCGTATAATGGGTGAGTCGGGACTTGGTCAGGTGGAATACTGGGATAACAGAGACAATTGACATTAAAGGGACATCTATTGTAGATAATTTTTGTGTCAATATGCAGTAAATATTTTTTGTATTTATTTCATTCATTGATATAAATAGAGTAAGTAGAAAAAAAATCTACAAAGACGGCTATCGTGACATGAGATACAAAAGTGGTGAAAATATTAATCGCTGCATAAGTTGTAAGTACAGACAGTTGTCGATAAAAAAATTGATTTCATAACGTTTATCATATTTTTGTGTTTAAAGTACCTGTATTATTGATACCTGTTTGCAACAAAGATATATCCGACTCTGCTATGTCTTTTACTTCAATGTTACTCGGATATACCGAATCGACATATAAGTGAAAGTATCCTCGAGAAATGTACATTCAGATTTATCTACATCATGTACACCTTCACCTCCTCTGTAGCAACTGGACACCGTTATTGATATATCAATTCTTTTCAATACAGACGCGGTTTATTGACGTCTTGTTTTCATTTGATTTATATAGGCCTACTGGCTATTTGATAATATTATGCATCTTACAAATTAAGCTTTACGAATGTTTTCAATCGGCTTTTAGACATAAATTTATATCCAAACTAAGCCTCCTATACCTATGTCGATTAATGTATTTTTTATCGTGACACTCATTTTGCAAATCAATTTAAGTAAAAAAATATCCAGATAATGTTTTAAGATTCAGAGAGTTTCAAATTTAATGTACATGTTCTTATTAATGTTACGCTAATGTAAACCTTGGATTGTTAAAATAATTGGTATTAGTGAGGTTCGCCTTTTTAATGATAATCCTGAATAGAATTTTTATTTAATACTAACACACCAACCGCTACGCTAGACACTCAATAAAAAGGTCCACGTTGCGTGTTAGTTCTTACGACCGGTGTAAAGACGAATAATGACCCCCGTCGAATAATGACCGGGGGTCATTTTTCAACGACAAAAAAATGACCCCCTGCCCGTAAAAAAAATTCATTTTTTGTAGAAAAAGTGTCCTAGGGGTCATTATTTTATATGTTAGTCCTATAAGAAATTGACCCCCGTTGAAAAATGACCCCCTTTAAAGTGAAAAGAGATTCTTTAATTGTCAAGTAAATAAAATTTCTTTTTCATATTCCTCCTTATAGTGTTTGCTTAAAGAATGATATTCCACTTGTTTTTAGAAATCAAACCATGCAACAATCGGGTTCCAATACTCTTTCATAGAAAAATAATTTTTCCTTCATTTCAACTTTTAGCTTGTATAAGTTTGGCAAATCCTATTTGACAATGAAAGAGGAGGAAATCCCCCCCCCCAAAAAAAAAATTACGTTTAATCAAAACAAACAAAAAATAAATACTTGAAAGTATTGTGGCAGAGTAACAGTAAAAAAATAGTAGAATAGTAGATTATTTTAAGCTTATGTTTAATCCCTCCTTATAGAAAAATAAAAGTTGGATAGTTTTGCCTTTGTTGATAATCAGCTTCCTCCTAAATAAGTAAGGATATGGGTGCATGGGTATAACACGTAAAATATGCTCTGTAAAGCTATGGGCTAGTGTAAAATACACATTCTAATGCAAAAACTATACATGTAGACATAACCTTTTGATTTAGCACACAGTATTCATTACATTTCTTATTTTTTGTTTTACTCCACGTTCTGAGTATATTTTTCAGAGAATTTATATATGAAAATCAGAACAAACATTTTCATTTTTGTAACGTCTTCTTTATACTGTATCATAATATGAAAAGTTAATTGAAGGCCATTTCTTTTTATGTCCCTGTAATCGAAGATTCGGGGGTATATAGTTTTATCGTGTCCGTCTGTATGTCTGTTTTCATTTATTGTAGCTATGTCTTTCAAATTCAATATGTGTACATTCCTTGTGACAAGACCTTACTTTGGGTACCAACAGATTGGACCTTTTGACATTTACCTTGGAGTTTGTCCCATTTTACACAAAAATGCCAAATTTTTAATTTATTTACTTTGGCTATAACTTTTAAACGGAAGATACTAGTACTCTCATACTTCACAAAATTTAATTAATGTTTCCTTGTTACATTAAACCTTTCTTAAGAAACCATCAACTTTGACCCTTTGACCTTTGAGTTTGACTTTCCTTTCAAACACTTATCCTTAGCCATTAATTTTTAACAAGTGGTGCTAGGGCTTTCGTATTTTGCAATTGTATTTCTTGTGAAAAGACCCTACTTTGGGTACCATTATATTTAAATTGCCTTTAAGAAAAGTTTAATCTTCGCTATGTTACCATACAGGGGCATAGCTGTTTACAAATACATCTTTTTTATGCTCCCGTAAACGACGTTTCGGGGGTATATAGTTTTTGTCGTGTCTGTCTCTCTCTCTCTCTGTCTAGCTGTCTGTCTATCTCTCTGTTTGTCTGTTTGTCCGCAAAAACTTTAACCTTGCCCATAACTTTTGATTTAGTGGAGCTATGACTTTCATATTTCATATATGTATTCCTTGTGACAATACCTTTCTTTGGGTACCACCAAATTTGACCTTGGAGTTTGACCCACTTTTACATGAAAATTTTAAAATTTTACTTTGGCCATATCTTTTGAACAGTAGACACCAGGACATTTATACTTCACATATGTAATGTTTGTTAAACGACCTATTACTGGATACCAACAATCTTGACCCTTTGACCTTGACCTTGTAGATTTCCGTACTTGTGAAAAAAATTTAACCTTAGCCATAACTTTTGAACAGTAAGGGATAGGGCTTTCATACTTCATATATGCAATTCCTGTGAGAAAAACCTTCATTGGATACAAAGATTTTTGACCCTTTGACCATGACATCTGAGATTGACCTACTTTAAAAAAAAGCAAACCTTAACCATAACTTTTAAAGAGTTAGGGATAGTGCTTTCATACTTGACATATTTGATCCTTTTGACAAGACCTTTCATTTGATAACAATAACTCTGATCTTTGACCTTACTTTGACCCTTTGACCTTGGAGTTTGACCTACTTTTTAAGGAATTGAACGTTGAACATAACGTTTGAACGGTTAGGGCTAGGGCTTTCATGCTCTACATAGGTATTTTATGTGGCAAGACCTTTCATTTGATACTTATTACATTGACCTTTTGACCTTGACCTTGGAGATTTTTGTACTTATTAAAAAACTTTAACATTAGCTTACTTTCAAATTTCACTTTTGTTTTCCAGTGAGAATACCCTACTTTTGGTACCAATTAATTCAATTAGCATTTAAGAAAAGCTTAATCTTTGCTATGTTGCCATACGGGGGCATCAGTGTTTTACAAACACATCTTGTTTTATATAAGAGGAGCTGCGGATAACAGATGGATACCCCATAGCGTAACAGACGGACAGACATCCAAATCACTATATATACCCTCCCGCTTTTCAAGCGGAGGATAAAATAATATATGATACTGCTGATTTCTTCTGTCAGAACGATGATTTCCACCATTGAAAAAACAATGTTTACCTAACCCTTTAGGCTCGATAAATCTTTACTCCTTTAGATTCTGAATCATCGCATTGACCTTAAAATATAGCTATAATCGTATGTTATGAGATCAACATATCATCATTTTTTTCCAAATAAGCTCAGGTGAGCATTTTGGCCAATATGCTTCTTTATCCAATTTTTTTTTTCTTGCTCCCTAAAAATTTCAGCTTTAATCAACAGGGAGTCATTTTTCTACGGGGGTCATTTTTCTTCACGTGGGTTCTGCAAATTTTTAGGGTGGTGACACTTTTTCTACGGGCAAAAGGGTCATTTTTCTACGTCGAATAAGGACCGGGGGTCATTTTTCGCTGTCAAATAATGACCCCCGGTCATTATTCGATGGGGGTCATTATTCGTCTTTACACCGGCCCTTCGTGGATGAGGCCATATACACCAAGGCAATGAAGGATATAGAGATGATAACGAACAACATTCAATATCAATGTCCATAAAATAATACAAAGTAAAAGCAAAGCAAACATGGACCTCCAAAGCATCAGAAGTGGGATCGGGTGACAAAGAGGAGTAAGCATTCCCTGCCGACTGGTCACACCCGCCGTGTGCTCCTTGACATTATTGGGAAATAAAAGAGAAATCCGGCGTCGATGAAATACGCCAGTCAGCATTTGACTCAATGATAAATTGTATTTGCTGACATGGTCATTGTATCGGCCATATCACTTAGGAAATCATGCCTTAAATCGAGGCAGTTGATATCAAATGACGCAGATATTGCTGACAAGGACATCTCTGCTTAACTAAGGAACAAGTATAGGTAAAGATTGCAGCTTTTCACTCGCAAATAACTAAGATGACTGAAATTTAATTTTTCAGGCAGAACTTTTCTAAATTAATGTAATTTATCATTTCAATTCAATGTTTGCATCGTCATCCTTACAGATTTCTTAATGTCCAGATATCATTCAATGTTTCATTCTCCCAAATCAAGGTCAATAGCGTTAAAGGCTGCTGAAGTATTTATTGATTAAACTTCTTTAATTTGGCGATTTTGTCAGCAAAGACTGTTTAAATTCTTTGATAAAAAAGACAACTTATTTTTTAACTACTAAAAATTCAATACACATATACTTTTGAAACTTTAGTAGTCTTTAAGGATGTCCATCATATGCAATTACTCATTTAACAGATGTTCATATCGGAAGAGCAGCTATATGATCCACTACAATTACATTTACAGAAAATTCTGAGGCAACCTTCATCATACTGGAAATTCCCGGCAGGGTAGTTCCTCCCTTTTACTGTACATCCTGGACAGCTTCTATTTGGTACTTGTGGGCGTCGACAGATATTCTGGGTCCTCGTAGCGGGGCAGTTCCATGATCCGTCACAGTTACATCGACAATTGAAACGGTAACACCCCTCATCAAAACTAAAGTCACTGTTTCCCGAGTACTCTCTCCCTTTTGTTTGACATTTTTGACATCGATTCGATCCTGAGGGATTTCGGCAGATATTTTGGGTCCTGAAGGATGGGCAGTTCCAAGATCCATCACAGTTGCATCGACAATTGAAGCGGTAACACCCATCATCAAAACTAAAGTCACTGTTTCCCCTATAACTTACGCCATTTCTCCGGCAATCCATGCAGGAATCGGCGGTGTAAATCAAACACAAAAACAAGAAAAGTATTAATAGCTTCTGCATCTGTAAAAAGGAAAAAATACCATCCGATTAGAAATACTAAAAATGTATTATTTTCATTGAGCGTACGAAGGGTTTACATAGTATATCCACATTAAAATTACACAAAAATGACATTAATAGATAATTCATATTTACAAAAAATCATTTTGTCACAACTAAAACCTTCGTGTCAGGAAAATTTAAAAGGAGGAGAAATAATCTAAGAAAGTGTTCATGCAATTCCTAGCAATCTGAAAGATGGATTTTTCTCAGCGCTTTGGCTGGATGGTATTTCTTGTTTGTATCTCTACAAACCGAGACGTGTGTCCAGTATATAGAGTAAATTAATATAACTTATAAATACATAAAATTATTGATATTATTGGTTTAAAAGCATTTTTTTTAAAATCCGATTTCATTCCCGTTCCATGTAAGTATTGCCATAAAAGTGTAAAAATTAATACGCTATTAATTTTGTGAAAGTTGTAGATTCTTTTATTGAATAAAAGGAAATTTAAAATGAATTCGGCGCTTCTTTAGCCATGCAATACAATTCAAATGAAACGCGACTTTTTACTGAAACCACAAAAAATTAACTTACGAAAACGTGATCAAAATTATTTACAAAATAATTTTACTTATCTGTTATAAACTTACATAAGCTTATAGCAGTAGTACATGTAATATAAGAGTTTTTAATATTTTCTTTGCTAAAACAAGTTTTGTGCCTACCTCTAGACTCGTCTCAAAAGCAACTTTGTCCAAACATACACGATCGCTAATATTTCACATATCCTTTATAGCCAAAGACGTAATTGGTGATAACCAATTACGATTAATTTTGAATGAATTTTGAAAATTGACTTCAGTCTGTATAATCCTGTTGACCCTCTGACGACAGCAGCTATAATTATAATTATGAGTCAGTTACTTTACGAAGATGCGATTTTTCTTTTCATTTTTAATTGAATTGAGGGGTTCTTCAAATATAGCAAAATCCTGACATGAAAAAAATGAAAATAATTAAGGTTTACAAAACATCTGCTTTGTAATGATGAAATATTATCTTTAATGTAACTATCCAAACAGTTTTCAAATTTCGAAATCATTTAATAATCAGAATGTCAACGAACAGTAATTGAGTGATTACATGTATAATGAAGTTTAAGCAAATGGTTGACATTCGTGCTTAACATAATTATCTCATTTTAACCTGTAATTTATACATTTTATTGTTGAAAACCACTCCATGTAATTTTGAGGATTTCCCTAAATCTGTGCTGTGCAGGGTGAACCACTGTCAATACCAGTGAAAAAAGCTATTTTCACAGTCTGACACTTTTGGTATTTATGTAAAATGAGAAGTTTTCTGGCCTCTTAAAATCTTGATTGCATTCAAACACAGGCACGAATCATGGCCTTTTTTCATAACTGTGCTTGGATGGTTCATGCAGATTTCTAATATATATGAATTAGAGAACGTAAGAGAAAAGTGGTACATGAGAATAAAATTCATTGTTGTCAAAGGTAAATGTATTTAAAGTTGAAACAGTAAAATCCCTCCCTAAAGAAAGAGTCTTGAGTAGAATTTCACCTGGGGAAACTGACACTATGGTATACTTTCCACAATCGAAATCCCACTCCAGATTTAATTTACCTAAAAGTATACTCTATAAAACTGATTGCAGTTTCCTTTAAAGCCAACAGAAAAAAATACCATAGCTGCTGTTCTTATGAATGGCGGGAAGGGACGACACAATATTACATTTGTGCTTTTTTTTGTAAAAGAAAATTCTTAAAGATGTGCTGAAGCTCATTGACATTTTAAAGAAACCTTAGCAGAAATCATAATTAAAAAAGTCCAGTTTTGCAGTTAACATTAAACGTTAACAAACTGATAACCAGTTTTATAAAAATTTTTGCAAATTATTAATTTCAAAAAAGATAATTTTTTGGTACGTTTAACTGTCCATTCATTTGAAGCAGTCAAGTATCTTTACTTTCATCTTTTTAAACCGCAATCTACGAAAAATACCATAATGAATATAATCTATTGGACACTTCTATAACTGCAGCCATAAAACTAATAGATTGATTGTCTATTGCTTAACAAAACAAATTTCACTCAGATGGAGACCCCACTACTTGCAGGTTTAGAGCAGCAAATGCTGTCCTTTACACGACAATCAGAGTCATATATAGAGCAATGATGGATCTTTTTCGTGCCAGAACCTACTGCATGCGACACGGGACCTCGGTTTAAACGGTCTCATCCGAAGGACCGGTCTCCACGTCCAACAATAGAATTCAAACCCGTCACCCCAGGTACTTGTTTTTGAAATAAATTTTGATCCACATTATTAAAATAACACAAGGTATCTAACTCCGAATTACGTTAAGCACTTCCCTCCTCAGAAACGCAATCATTTACACCTTTAAATGAAAATTCACTGGCAAACTTTTAATTACTTAGGACTTCTACGATAATTGATCTACACAGCCATATTGGTCTGGTCCGATTTATAGAAAAAAATACTTCTAACAGCAAAAAATTATTATTTGGTCCAGCATAGTTTTTAACTTATTTCGAGTATGCTGAATCCGAAAAAAATATGCTGGACTTCATGAAAATGGTGCTAAAGAGGTCAAAATGGCGATTCAAAATTGCGGATATTTATCTTTTTTAAACAAAATATTTCTTCATGTGGTTTACATAGCAGAAAGGATTTGTGAATATCTTACTGAGCGTAGTACAGCTATGTGAAATGTCAACAGAACACTAATGTGATCTCTTTAAATCGGAAAATTAGTCGGTAAATTTGAAATGTGTTAATAACCTCAAAATGGCGATTCAAAATGACGTCTGATACAGTCACTCGAATTTCGTAGAAACTGCTTACTAGTCATTCTGGTTCGTTTTGCAGAAAATAATATATATATATATATATATATATATATATATATATATATATATATATATATATATATATATATATATATATATATATATATATATATATATATATATATATATATATATAGAGTTGTTGTAATTTGCGCTTTATAAATGAAATTAATTTAATCACAACATGTATTGGTAACAATCCTCTAAAAGCTAATGTCCAAATAACTGTATCTCACTTCCATTCTCAATGACCGTGTAGTGTAGGGCAGCGTTGTGAGAATTCCATCGGCATCGAAAGCAAGTTTTTTAACTTGCCTAGATAGCCGAGCGGTCTAACGCGCTGTTCCTGTACTGCTAGGAGACAGATTCCGTAGGTCGAGAGTTCAACCCTGGGCTGGGGCGGAAGTGAATATCCTTGTTAAAAGTGACTTTCTCTGTGCTTCTCTATATTAATATTCCTTCACTTAGGGCAGTTATATTAGTTTAAGAGTTGTTGTAATTTGTGCTTTATAAATGAAATTAATTTAATCACAACATGTATTGGTAACAATCCTCTAAAAACTAATGTCCAAATAACTGTATCTCACTTCCATTCTCAATGACCGTGTAGTGTAGGGCAGCGTTGTGAGAATTCCATCGGCATCGAAAGCAAGTTTTTTAACTTGCCTAGGTAGCCGAGCGGTCTAACGCGCTGTTCCTGTACTGCTAGGAGACAGATTCCGTAGGTCGAGAGTTCAATCCCGGGCTGGGGCGGAAGTGAATATCCTTGTTAAAAGTGACTTTCACTGTGCTTTCTATATTAATATTCCTTCACTTAGGGCAGTTATATTAGTTTAAGAGTTGTTGTAATTTGTGCTTTATATATATATATATATATATATATATATATATATATATATATATATATATATATAATGTAGTATATTGATTAGGCCATTAAATATTAACAAAAATACTTGAAAACATTCATTTTTTCTGGAAAGAGTTAAAACAAACTCGACTTGAGAGTTCCACATTTCCCCTTTCGTATTTGACCGTACATGTTCTAAAGCCTTTGAGCCCCCGTCCATCGAAAATCACTCCTAGACTTACTAAATTTTGACCTGCTACGCGATTCGATTTTTGCATTTTTAAAATTGTGATATTGAAAAAACTAACTGAAATAATTTGAATTTATTGTTAAAACATTTCTAGCAAAGAAGAAGAAGGTATAGTTTCCATACAAATTTTACCCTTTGATCAAAATCATTATCAACTCGCACTTCTACCTCAACATCCCTCGGTACACCAGCAAATATAACTGAAGAAATTCTTGTCCGATTTCATCGAACACATTGTTCTAGCTATTTAGCACTTATAAGAACTTAGCATTATCCCCTAACATCTTCTATTCCAGCTTTATTTGCTATATACTTCAGCCTGTCTTCGGAATTTTGGTATTTTCAACACTCAAGTAAAATGGTGAGAAACTTCAATCCTTCAAAAACCGATTTTTTAAACCTATAGTCCGCCGAAACATGGCCAAAAAAAATTGTCGACAATATACAATCAATCAACAAACACAACAAACACTCAAGGAACAACACATTTATCTTCAAGTTTTAAAAATCTATTTCGTTTTCCAAGACCATATGCAAAATCAACAAGAGGTACTGTGAACAATTAGTTCACTAAATGATACCCCGGTCTCTCATATGAATATAATGACAGTGTTCATGTTTTGCTATGGGAAACCAAAATGTGTGTCGGATCAAAAAGTAAAATAGGAGGTCACAATGGCAATATGGCATAAAAATTCTGTAAAAGTGTCATCAAATTTCATTCAGTGGTATGAGAGGAGTTGCAGATAAGAGATGAGTACCCCAAAGCGTAACAGACGGACGGACGGACATATCGATTACACTATACCCTACCGCTTTTCAAGCGGGGGGTATAAAAAAAATCTCTGATATTCAAGACATGTAGCTCTCTTTTTGTGACCTCATATAGATTTGTTGTCTTTTAGGGTAGAAAGGTCATTCTAATAGCAAGAAAATTCTCAAACTTGATCATCTGAAATCACATTGTGTGCATATATTGGTGAGAAAAGTTGTAAAATTATGCAATTTAAGAGCGCCTGCAGATTCCTATCATCACTTACAAGCTTTCGTACCAATAGGCCTATGCCATTCCTGATTTCGATCTAGTCAACACTTCTCTTGACAACAAAATCATCTTGAACACTTCAAAACATTACAAGGCAACTTGATCCACACTTCTTTGTTAGGATAGTGTAAATTTGTATCAATAATCGAGGGGGGATTGAACACAAACATTTTCTTCTTTCAGATTTTGTAAATTTAAAAAAATTTAAATTTATATACATGTACACTGTTTAATACAAAATTATCCTTTAACAGCATGAAATATTTGAGAATGCAGTTGATTTTTTGACTGAAAATAATAAAATGCAAATGAAGGGACACAGAATCAGAGCTTGACAATCAAGTAAATTTATGGTTTGCGTATATTATACTGATAATTCTTAATATATATGTTTTTATTTGGATATTATAACATATTAAGATTTATATGATGTAACAAATACTAGCCCTATAATTGGTCGTGGTCAATCATTTTAAAAATCATACTAAGCTATGTTACACTAGACCCTGAACATAAATTTTTAATTTTTTTCCACACTGGACTAAAAATATATCAAGAATTTTCAACAACTGAATGTTCACTCGCCTTAATGCTCGGAGGGATACTGCTCTTGGGGTAGCTTAATTTTTATATTGTGCTAAAAAAACAGCAATTATTGTATGATATTATTAACGTTTTATATGAAGAAGCATGGTGAGACAGGTAAATGGTATAATGTCTTCGGAATTGTCGTCAAAAAATTATCTTAACAGTAGAAATAATTTTAAAAAATCCCTGTTATAAAAAGTCATTAACAAAAATATCCTCCAACTTTTATTGCATATTTAAACATTTTTTCATGAATAAAAAAAACTGTAATTTCTTTTCTGTGAAACGAACCAGAATTAAGCAGTTTGGGTATTTTACAGAATTCGAGTGTATAAGACGTCATTTGAATTGCCATTTTGAGCTTATTAACACATTTCAAATTTAACGACTAAATTTTCCGATTTAAAATGATCAAAATAGTATTCTATTGTCCTTTTACATAGTTGTTCTACGCTCAGTAAAATATTCACAAATCCTTTCTTCTATGTAAACGACATTAAAAATTTAAAAAAATTGAAGAAAAAGATGAATATCCGCCATTTTGAATCGCCATTTCGACTTTTAACTTACAGTTGCACTACCATTCAATTGTAGAATAGTGAGATGTAAAAGGAAAAATACAAATCTGCAGTGTATGGATATTTGCAAATATAAAATCCTGAACAAAGAAGAATATAGAAACAAATTATTGTATATTGTATATTGTTTTAACGTCCCTTTTGAGAATTTTTCACTCATATGGAGACGTCACCGTATGTCGGTGAAGGGCTTCAAATTTAGACCTATACTCGACACTTAGGGCTATTGAGCAGTGAGGGTTCTTTATCGTGCCAGCGCCTACCGTGACACGGGACCTACGTTGTTAATGTCATATCCGAAAGACCCGTGACTTTCACTTGATGCCGAGCGCTTGGCGAAGGAACTGTCACTACCTATTTGTACATCTTAGGTTTGACGCGGCGCCGGGAACGAGAATCGAACCCGGGCCTCCCGATCACAAAGCGAACGCTCTACCACTACGCTACCGTGAACGGTTAGAAACAAAAGACAAAACAATCAGAGAAAATTTGAATTAAGAGTAGAAACAACTAAATTTTCTGAGTATAAGTAATAATGTTAGCATCCTATTATTATTTTTTTTTTAGTTTTATTACATTCAGTTAGATATTCATTCATTACTTCTCCATTTTGAACGACATTAAGAGAAAATTAGAAAAATTGAAAGACCGCCATTTTAAAACGCCATTTGACCTCTTTAACGCCATTTTCATGAAGGCCAGCATTTTTTTTTTTCGGATTCAGCATACTCGAAATAGGTTAAAAAAAACTATGCTGGACCAAATAATATTACTTGCCGTTGGAAGTTATTTCTAGCCTTCTTGTTAAAAATCAGGACCAGACTATATTTGTTTTCATATTTCTCTGCAAACCCCGCCGAGTGGAACGTCGAACTCGGCCATAAAATTTAAACAGTATGTGCTAATCTCGGGGGAAAAGCGAAAAATTCAATTTCAGATTTAAAATATTGCATATAATAAAAAAATTATCACCTCTCATTTTACATTAAAAAAAATCACAACATTATGTCTATGTAATTTTAGATTCAGATTTTTAGCCAATCAAAATCTTCGTAAGTGCTTAGTAAAGTTCAAGATATAATTTGAAGCCTTTAGCCAATGTATGTTGACGTCTTTTTATAAGTAAAGCAACAAACAATCAATCAAATTTATGTAGCGGGTTCAAATCCAACTGCGGGCCGCTCCTTCGGGTCACCTGGTGTAAACATAGGAACTGGATCGCAGTATGTCTGTCACAAAAAATGACCCCTCACTTTTCAGCGGTCAATGGGGGCAAGTATATAGTGGATATTCAATGTTTTGTATTTGAATATAAAATGGGAATGGAAATTATTTTATAGCGAGCGCAGCGAGGTGGTGCGAAGGGCCGCTCTCGTAGCGAGCTCAATAGACTAACGTGTACGAACAGAGGAAATTCAGGTTGAAATCTGCACATTGTTCCAAGAAATTTTGATGAGTCCACGTGAAAAAATCCCAAAATCCCAATAATCCTTTACGGTGCATAGCAACATGGTGGCTAAAACATAGTAACAACTTATTTAAAAAAAAAATTACAAACAACGATTTAATGCAATCCCCATGCCACAAAACAATCGTTTGCGTCCTAAGTCAACAGGACTTTTTATCTGACGTCATACTTTCATCACTTTAATGGTTCTGATGTTTCCGATTTTGTCGGAAACGTTTGAGAAGTTTGGAATCTCGATCCCAATGCTCGGGAAGTAATTTCTTTTTATTGTTTTGTTTTCTTCTCTTTTCTTTCTTTTTCTTGAATGATAGGCAGTACATGTGTAGGTTTATGATAGTACATAACTGCGCTCGCCCCAACGGTCACACCGTAAAACATATTATTTTCACGAATGCAAAGCAAAAAGTCATATCTCACACGTGAAATAAATTCCATATTCAACAACAAAACATTGAATTTTCCGTTTATAACATTTTCTTTGATTTTTCTTTTTCCTCTGTATTTTTAATGCAGTCATAGACTACAGGACGTCATATTTGAACGGTTGAGACGCCATAGCTTAGTTTTGTGAGATTGATAACGTTGGAAGGTTTTCAACAACATATACGGGGGATCTTTTGGAGTTTTGTTCTATGTCAGAATGGTTTATTTTCCAACGGACCAAGGGGTATTTTAACAACATTCTATGTAACTGGAAGTAAAATCGAGAGATAAACCGCAATTCTCATATTTTTCATACTGTGAAAGTATATCATTTTCATTTTATTATTACAGATAATTCAATTTATGCCGCTATGAGAATTGTTAAATTTTACACCTGTGGATAATCCCGCATAACCCAGCGCATTCTGTTAGATATGCGTCTTTTTCGCAGATGCAATTATTATTTTACCTTTCATTGCGAAATCGGAACCCTTGTTTTTCTTTGAAGAGTTATCGTCCTTTTTACGGATTTTAAACCACTCAATATCCTTGTTTTTGTTGCGCCATTTTTGTTAGCATGGTAGTGCGGTGGAAAAAAAAAGAAATAACTGTTTGTGGAAGAGGTGGTCTGCGTACATGTGGCCTACGAGTAATTATTTGTCATCTTCTAAGAAGAGAATTGTCTCTTCCCGTGCAACGATTATGTTGTGGAAATTATCCTCGAGGAACCTTTTTCGGTGGAAGCACAGCACGTTTAATCGGATTTTTAACAGAACTCGTCACACCAGGGTTGGTGTTCACCTCGGTAACCCCCTATGAAGCACGCGAACCCCCATCACCCATGCAGAAGTATTGGAGAAGTATCAGGAATGCAGTGGTTGTACATTCCCGGCGTCATATTAAGGGCAGTATTTTTGTTTTTGGTCACTATAAAAAAAACAATGTATGTTTATATATTTGGAGCAGCTTTAAAACCATCATTATTCATATGACATTTTGGATTAGCTGAAAGCTTTTATAAATACAGGCTAACTGGCATGTTTACACATGTGGTACCTGTTACTACATTATGTGTTCTTTTTATCATGATTTGTCTTTCTGACGTTCAGTAAAGTACTTATGTAGAACTGTTTCAGTATAACAGTTTTTACCCACTTGTCGAATGGTGTACAAGGACTAACCCTAATAGATCTGGTGGGTGAAAACAATAAGCAAAATCAGTAAACTAAATACTAAATCAATGGATTTGAATGCAGGACAACGTCATGACTTCGGACTAGTGTGACGTCACATACGTTGATTGTCCCCTCGCACCATCGGACTTTGGTGTATCAGACCATCGCAATTTAGCGCAACGTGTCTCATAGGAAATAATCTATCGAGCTTTGGCGTGACCATCGGACTTTGGCGTCCGTAAAGACACCGAACCATCGGGGTTTGGCGCAGACAAACAGAGTCTGGCGAGACCATCGCACTTTGGAGTCTTACAAATATACGTTCAATTAGTTATAAAAGAGGTTCGAAATGACGGGTTGCTGAAACAAAATAAATAGAATACACTAATTGATAAAATGGTTGGATGTATTTGTACATATATGTAATGAAATTCAAAAGCACGGATCGTCAAAATCATAAGACTGATGTTACAAATCAAGATCTCGAATTATAAATCGGTGAAAACGAATTATGTAATTTGAGATCTCGAATTATAAATCCAGGGAACGAATTGATAATCCGTGGGAACGGATTGTGTAATAATTATTCGAGATCTCAAATAAATTTTTATTTGTTTGAAAATTTGATGTGTCCCTTAATGGCTTTTGTAGCAATCTAATTAAAATTAGATCTTCCATCTGCTTTCCGATTTTTAGCTCAGCTGAGCCGAAGGCTCAAGTGAGCTTTTTTGATCAAATTTGTCCGTCGTCTGTTGTTGTCGTCGTCGTCGTTGTCATAAACTTTTTACATTTTCATCTTTTTCTCAAGAACTGCTGGGCCAATTTCAACCAAACTTGCCACAAAGTATCCTTAGGTAAAGGGGATTCAAGTTTGTTCAAATAAAGGGCCACGCCATCATTCAAAGGAGGTAATTGGGAATTAATGAAAATTTGGTGGTATGTTTTAAAAATCTTCTCCTCAAGAACCGCTGTGCCAGGAAAGATGAAACTTATATGGAAGCATCCTCAGGTAGTGTAGATTCAAGTTTGTTAAAAAAAAACACCGAGGATAAGACGGGGCCACAATGGCCGACCAAAGTTTTACATAGAAATAAATAGGAAAATTCTTTAAAAATCTTCTTCTCAAGAATAACAAAGCGATGATTGGTCATATTAATATGGAAGCATCCTCAGGTTGTGTAGATTCAAGTTTGTTCAAATCATGACCCCCTGGGGTAGGGCGGAGCCACAATGGCCAATCAAAATTTTACATAGACATATATAGGAAAAATTCATCTTCTCAAGAATAGTAAAGCCATGATTGGTCATGGGACTACTTGTGGACTTAAACTTTTCAATAATAAACCAATTTCTACCTTTTCCTAGCTACAGTGCTCAGGTCTTGTTTTATATGTCACGATAGCGTAAACAGACGTCTGTCTTTTGTCAGATTGCTAACTATGCTATTTGTTTTAGTTCAATTATTCAACCATGATGGTTTACTACAAGGTTGTTGAACTTTCAGTCCTGATACATTGACTTAACAATATAATTTAACTACTTGAATCACATAAATCAATTTTTATTTTAAAAAGAAAATCATATCAATGTATAAATTGTAGCATTCTTAATTTTATTTATGAATGTAAATTCACATATCTGTTACAAAATATTTCAATCTTTTACAGAATAGAACTGATCACTTGTACTTGACGGCAAATAATAATGTCTTGGACAAAAAATTTCCTCCAGTCTTACAGAGAAATGACATATGATGAAAGAATGGTGGACACAAAGTAAAAATGCTCTTCAACATTTTGTAGAAGATTTAATCAGTCTGACTTGGAATTCATCTTGCAATATTTCTGGATTTCTATATTTGGATATAAACATCACATTTTCAAATTATTGTCTAACCAATTTTGCTTTATATATTGCCACTTCCTTCTATTATTATTATTATTGTCCTATAAAATGACATGTTAAGTCTTTTTTGTACCCCGTTATACCAGAAAAATCTTGTAATGAAATCATTTACTTTATGCCTAAATCTACCTGCGTTGACATGAGATAAAATACACGAGTTAAACGAATAGCTGCTCCATGAAAATAAAGGTTATTTTTAAAAGCATCAAGAGAATGGATTGTTTTTTGTTTAACAAGAAGATTGTATACATGTCTTGATAGCATGATATGCTAGGGGTTTCTGAGAAGAGAAGCAGACCAGAATTCTTGACTTGCAAATTTTGGCGTTTGCCATTTTTTTACGTCAACTATTAGATGATTTATCTATGACTGAAGCATTTTAAAATTGATATATACTTACAATTTAAAGTAGAATTCTGTACTGGTATGATCTTGACCCCCTAAGAACAAGAGTGTCAAGGTCAATACTTAATACAAAAATGTTCTTTCATTTTCATATCTTACATGCAATATCATGGAATATACGAAAAGTGTCTAGAGTGTGTCCAGAATGTGAAATAACAAACATGTATATGGCCAAAAAATTGAAAATGCTGTTGTTTAGCAACCACTTAAAGGTCATTAAAGGTCATTAAACAAATATTTGCACTAAAATGATGCATGGATATTGCAGTTCTGATCCCTTATTGGGTATATATTCAGATTTGTTTTATTTTAGCATCCATTGTGTAAAATTTTAGCAAGAATATTGAAAAGTGTTGAAAAAATGAAGAAATTTTTGCATTTATCTGACCTTTGGCCTCCTAAACATAGCCGGTAGAGAAAGGGTTAATAAATCAAAAAATAATAATAATAAAATAGGTAAACAAATAAAATATTTGGGTATGTCGGTCGGACATATTTGTATTAAAATGTTTTCATTTCCAAGATATCTGAAAATTTATGAGTAAATTTGATTATTAATTTAAGTTCAAATTATCAGGCTCATAAAACACCTCAAACATTCACATTTGCAGACAAAAAGACATTCAACACATATAATTTTACCATATTCCTTTTATGCCCGTGACTTAAAATTAATTAAAACTGATAAATTTCCCCCCACTTGAAATCACACTGTTAACATTTGTAATTAAGTTAATTCAGCAGAAGAGGTAAAAAGCATGTTTTACTGACAATAATTGTACATTCAACAAATACATGTAATGCACTTGCTAAAAAAAATATGAGAAAAAAAAGTTAATATGCATTTCACACACATCGTTTAACTCCCAGACAACTGTACCCAGCTTGACCGCGCGACTGATCTTAAGTGATGTATGTCATGTTTGTGACGTGTCGAACGTCATGTTCCAAAAAACATTAAATTGTTATTTACAAATACTGTACTAAGGTATACCTCTTACCTCATGTGTAAAATACAAATGCCTGTCACCTATATACTGCTAAACACTGCACTGAACAGTTTTGATAACATTCTGCTAAGTCTACTATCACTTCGACCTTGACCCTGCTTGAATACCGATCCTGACCTCATTTGTGAATTTTTTGTGTATTGAAAATTAACCGCAGTGGAGCATGTAGTTCTACAAAGTTGTTTCTTAATCTAAATATATATTTGTGATTCTGAATAAATATATGATATACAATGTAAATCGATACATTTAATCTACATGATACATATGTAAACAATGGGTGACATGTATGAGCATGTTCTCTGTTCCTGAGGGAGTGGGGGGGGGGGGGGGCTAGACACTTTATTTATGAATAAATTTGTTTGAAAATTTGTATCAACAAAATAAGAATTGTTTTTTTAAATCAATTTGAACAATTAGAAATAATAGAAAACACCAACTTTGAAATAAAGTCAAGATCTATGACATCTTTCACTAACTAATAGGTTTCCCAGTATGGGTACAGTCCATTAATTGTTTTCCCATCGGCGACAATGTTAACGTTTCTTCTTATAGAAGTCCTTAGTTTTCGTTCAGCAGTGAGTGATCCCTCAAATCAAAGCGCATCAAGTTGTCTTTCCTTGGTTAAATACTCTAGGTGGCATGTCAGATTCGTTTTCCAGCAAAATGCGTCTGTCTGCGGAAACCTCTAAAATTAAGTGAAAGTAGAGGAATTTCAGAATTCTCTAACTGGCGTTATAATACACAAAATAATTCGGCTGATCTTCTTGATAAATTACATTTGTCAAGCTTTTTTGGTAAGAAAAAGACTCCTTATCAAAAAGTGTGATCGAGGCTCAGTTCAGTTCATCTGCACATTTTTTTTATGCAAGTCTGCAAATTAAGGAACTTGTAATTTTTTCTGTAGAAAAAAATATTTTTGGAATATTTGACCATATGCGGATGGAATTCAGTATGTTTGGGGAAAGTAGATATCTGTAGGGAAAATCAGGAATACGTTCCGAGTTTTGTGAATTCCATTCTTCCATTTTCTTATTTCTAGTAGAAATGATTTTTTCTGAAATCTAAAAATGAATATTCTATAAGACCGTTTTGCGGCCTACAATGACTTCATATTTTCAGATATTTTTCCCTTAGAAATTGCATGAATCACTAAGTTTATGTTCCAATTCAATACAAAATATTGGTTGGTTAATGATACAATAGTATTTTTAATGATATAGGGTCACAAAGTAGGGTACAATCGGTCCGTATAAGCATTAGAGTAATGGTTAAACTCAAGCGGGTGGCTGTGTTAGATAACTCCAACGCATGTCATAACCACCTTTAACCAACACCAAGATTTGCATTTAAATTTCTTATAAACATAAAAAAGTGACTACCAAATTATGAATTTGGTTCAATGGTTATAATATCTAAATAAAAACTACTCACAATGAAGGAATCAGATTATGTAGATTATTTCTGTTTAAGAACTTTTGGTTAGAGAACATTTTTCTGTTGATTTACTAAGATTTATACCAGCCATGCATATTTACTAAAAATAAATGTGAACTTTATACTTTATAAAATCTAAAATCAAAGGACTGAGAAGACTGGATGTCATGAAATTACAAGTGGAGACGTTTCTTTGAAATGTCTGATAAAATTTAAGAAATATTTTTTTTATAGGCTATAAGGTGTGAATATGAATTATCTTTTATATTTATAATGATAGTTTAGTTTATCTTTATATGCTACTTCTTTGAATTCCGTTATGAGTATTATATATATTCTTTGTATTTCCTTATGAGCACTGTATATGTTCTAGAAATGATAAAACCCATCATTGTTGAAGCGGTAAATTGCATTTCTTATTTTTGTTATAGACTTTTTTTTCCTATGGGTACACACATAATTTTTATATTGACACTTCCGTACAAATATCATGTGATCCATATTTTGTTAACTGGGTATTAATATTGAGAAGACTCAATCTATTCATCACACTTCTTTGACAGCATCTATATAAGTTAGACTCAAGAGGGTGGCTGTGTTAGATAACTCCAACGCATGTCATAACCACCTTTACAAAAAAACCAAGATTTGCATTTAAATTTCTTATAAACATAAAAAGTGACTACCAAATTATGAATTTGGTTCAATGGTTATAATATCTAAATAAAAACTACTCACAATGAAGGAATCAGCTTATGTAGATTATTTCTTTATATGAACTTTTGGTTAGAGTACAATTTTCTGTTGATTTACTAAGATTTATATCAGCCATGCATATTTACTAAAAATAAATGTGAAAGTTTTACTTAACAAATCTAAAATCAAAGGACTGAGAAGTCTGGATGTCATGAAATTACAAGTGGAGACGTTTCTTTGAAATGTCTGATAAAATTTAAGAAATATTTTTTTTATGGGCTATAAGGTGTGAATATGAATTATCTTTTATATTTATAATGATAGTTTAGTTTATCTTTATATGCTACTTCTTTGAATTCCGTTACGAGTATTATATATATTCTTTGTATTTCCTTATGAGCACTGTATATGTTCTAGAAATGATAAAACCCATCTTTGTTGAAGCGGTAAATTGCATTTCCTAATTTTGTTATAGACTTTTTTTCTATGGGTACACACATAATTTTTATATGGACACTTCCGTACGAGTATCATGCATGTGATTCATATTTTGTTAACTGGGTATTAATATTGAGAGGACTCAATCTATTCATCACACTTCTTTGACAGCATCTATATAAGTTACGAGAAGAGTAGTCCTGTCTTAGAAAATAAACTGGTAAAGAGAAGAGGGATTCATAAATGTAATATGTGATTGATTATTGAATGTTGCTTATCCCCATTTACGGATTTTTTCAACCAGATAAAGAGATCATCCACAAGGTCAAGAGTTTATACAAAGTTGTATTACTGACCAACGCCTGAAGCGGGACCGGACTTTTTTTAAAGATAATATCCAAAACACCCATGACATTTACTTTAAATGCTAAAGACTTAGGTAGGGAACTGTCACTATTCGTGTTCAACAAGTTTTTGACGCTGCACTGGGAAAGAGACTGAATTTAACCTACAGGTTTCAAGAGTGCGAAAGGAGTCAAACCCATAGTGTCCATTTTGTACCTGGGATATTGTAGAACTCTTAAGTCCGTATACTAGTATATACGAAAACTTCTGATATGCATAGTGTAAGAAAATGTTAAAATTCTACTCCATTTTTGTGTTGTGCTGTTAGAAACGGGGGTTGGGGTCTCAACCTTTATACATGTAAATACATAAAGTTTAGATGATATTATTAATTAAATATATCGTGCAACACGAGTAATTAAATAAAAGCAAAGCCATTTTACGACGCTATTTCATTTTACTTAGAGATGTGTATTTTAATGCAACCGCTCTGAGTTATATGTATTGACTATTTACCTGTATATGAATAGTCAACATGTACTTGCATTGATATTTTTATGCTGTTAATTCTTTACTTTTTTACAATTGTTGAAGTGCTTGTCTTAAATACTACTTCAGTTTTATTTAATCACAATCAAAATCCATTCAGTGCTTTCATCATTTGATACATAACTTTTATAGTTCAATAAAAACTTAGAAACCTCATTTCTAACAAGATTTTTTTTATGCGTAAAATAAGTAACACGTCTATAGAAATGATATACAATTACAATGTTATTATATATGATATAATACTTTGAATAAAATGCTAAACAAACTTTTTTAAGCATCATTTTATGTGAATTTCGTAAAGATTTACGTTCAAAATATGCAAAATGTGGATGCATAGGAATTCTTGTCATAAAAAGTATCTTGAACCTTAGATTTAAAAAATCTTCTAATATATTACTTAGGTGTGATGTATTTCCGACATAAATAAACAATGTTTGATCATTGACATTCAGAAACATACATAGAAACTTGATTTGAATAGACCTACCCTCAGCTTTCTTTAACTGACGACCATTTTTTATCTCTAAACCACGTGACTTAGATGATCGATGTTGACAAACAAACATCAAAATCATGAACTAGAATGATTATAGTTTTATAAAATCACATTTTAAAGTGATTCTATCGTAGGCCGAAAAATGGCTTTATAGAGAATCAACCTTTCTGTCATTGACTATTTTGACAAAACTGTTTTCTTTGGATTTTCCCCTTGTTTGGCGTCAACCCCTCACTGTTTGAGAGCTTGTTGCGCAATTGTTTGGACGCCTTTAAGGATTAACTCATTAAGTTATATTTTATGCATGATTACATGTAATGTGCTATTTTCACTGCATGCAAATTTCTAGTCAGTCTCAGGGAGATCACACTTGTACCTTTCACATATGTACATGTATCCAGTATTGTTTAATATTAGGTTATTCCGCTAAATGATTTTTTATATATTTTACTTTATGTCATTCAATTAAATGACATAATCGACAAAACTGCATATCTGTGTTTGGTTGTTTTTTACTGCTCTATCAGGCTATTATTTCTCATTGGAGACATAAATCATTTTAATCGTTTTTAAAACTGTAATAAAATTCTTTATTTGTAGTCCTTCACCGCCATATGACTGATCTGCATATACGTAAATGATTCCCGAGAGGGACGTAAAATTGCATACAAACAACTCTGATGGTTCCATGATAATTGACTGTTATTTGTACACAAATATTAGCATTAATAAAAATCAATATGTATCCAAAGCTCTTAAATGAAAATAAAAATTCTTGTACATTTTTCGCAATTCTCCCCCATGAGCATTTTACATTTATCAATATGATTCCTTTAAAAACATATCAATTGCAACAGGTGAAAGTCTGAAAAAGAAGTATGCAAATTTAGAATATATTCCACGTTCTTTTTTAAATGACGCTCAAAATAATTGCATTAAGGCAAACTATCATGTAAATAATAACGATTATACACACAGTAACGATAGTCTATAAATTTTTTATTCTCGATGACAAAAAATTCAGAGCCTTTGTCCGTAATTTTTTAACATATGCGTCTGGTTCTAGAAGCAGGGCAAATGTGGGATCCGTCACAATTACAGTCGCAATCAAATCGGTTGCACCCACTGTCGTACCAGAATCTGCCCTTTACGTATCTTCTCCCACCAGCCTGGCAGGTTCGACATTGGTTTCCGTTTCCTCTCTGATTTTTGCAGATATCCTTTGTTAAATAGTCGAAACAATGAATCGAACCATTGCAATAGCATTGGCACGTAAACTGGTAACACCCATCAGTGTACTGGAAGTTGGAATTTCCTCCATATCGCTGTCCTTTAACAATGCAATCTCTACAGGACCGGGCGCTGCAAAGGACGAAGGTAACGAAGAGAAGAAGAAACACCTTCAACATCTGAAAATTCAATTATTGACCGTACAATTAAAGAGTATCCTTTTCAGTGATGAATGTATTTTTTTCTTTTTTGGATTTTAAGCATAAATGATAAAAAGGATGTAACTGATCATGACGTTTGGAATAAATGTCAAATACTTCCGATTAGCTATATTTTATGGATAACTGTACAATTTAATGTATACTATGATATCAACTTTTGATATATGATCTTATATATAATATGATTATTTTTCCTAAAAGCAAAGTCATACTTAAAAATGAAACACGAACAGATTAAATTTCCATCACAACATATTAAGCCATCAGGCTTCAGATTATGAACAGAAACTTCACATTTTAACCTAAATTCGAAACTGATGGAAAGTAAAAATGTCTTTCAAATTTGATTATGCTTTCTTACTTAAATTTTACCTTATTAGATATGTAAGTATGCATAAAAGAAATTGAAGATTTTTTTCCACTTACCTTTATTTTTACGAGGTTAAATGTACGACTGAAAGGCATAAAGTCTTTCTTTTATAGGAAACCAATAAATAGTTATACCATCAGTTCCTTATCTTTATTTGTTAAAATAATTGTCATTTACAGTGCAAATAACAAATACAAATCATAATTGGGAAAATAAAGTTATGCAAATGTCAGTCTGGAAAACTGCTTACATAATAAAATTTTGTCCCTAGCACGTAGGCCTCTACGAATGAATGGAAAATATTTTGTTTTTATAAAAGCGAGTCATTTTTTTATTTAATTTCCATACTGCCAGTTCATTATCACAATATGTCAAAATATAATTTTCTATGGAGAAATATTCCCACCGATCATTTTAAATAAATCACAATAAATTATTTGAGAAAAACTGAATTTGTGTATTTTCTGTCTGATTGAATTAACATTTTGCCTTTTTACATTAAGGCATCAAACTGAACAAAAACATAATCAGAATAACTACATTTGGTTGATATTACTTAATGATCTTTTGAACAAACTCATCCTTTAATGAAAAGATGTTAAAGTTTGATCAATCTCAAAATATTCCAATCAATACGAAATTGTTAACAGGGCATTAATCATGCCTCAAAGAAAACTCTAGAGGAGGATCGAGTAACATGGAGTACTAAGATTTACCTATTGACCACTTGAACCCGCCTTGAATTATATGTATAATCTTTGCTGGTACCTTTTCTCTCAACGAATGTGTTAAGAAATAATGCATGTATATAAATTTGTTTTTAAAACATCTTATATTATATTGATAGATTGAATTCATTTGTTTTCGATACAGGGGAAAATGGATGTTGTAACTAGAGATATTCTACGTAATACAGACACAAACACATGGCAGAACGATATATAACTGGGTATATAATTTATGCGTCATTGCATTCTCTCTACATTATCCAAGACGAATGTTTTGAAGTCTTGTAGGACCTAGATACATCTTACAAAAATGTAAAAAAAAAAAAAAAACACTATATAATAAATGTAATTCTTTTCTTTCTAGTGTGACAAGTAGACAAATAAAAATAAGCGGCTTTACTTTTAAAATAAGATATACATGACGTTGACAGGGACAAAACGAACAACGCAATATAACACCATTAGTATATTACTGTTCACTGTAGTTCATTAAAGTGTCGAACAACAGAGGATACTTACACCTCCTCATTACCCGATCCCAAGTCACTCAGGTACTAATTGCTTAGCAGTAAGTTATGCTGAGCAAATATGCCTCTTTCAAATATGAAGTGAATCAGCTGTCACAAAATTCAGTATTCAACCTACAAAGAACTACATAGTTAGAAACCTTTCCAATACTCAAAAAAATACAATTTCTGTCCCAGAAATTCTCAAACACATTCTGGAGGTGCAGTGGTAAGGACGTCTGATCTAGAGTCTATAAGTTAGGAATAATCCTTATGTAGCGGGTTCAAATCCCACTGAGGTGTTGCATCTCTGTATGCATTACATGTGAAGACTCTCGAGAGAACGTTTAACAACATTCATATAAACATAGCCTTATGATTCGATCGTTCATGTCTTTCATTTGAACACAAATTTGTTCTTAAAAACATTTAAAGGTTTTCAATAGTTCTCAAATCAGGATATAGGTTCTTGTTCATTTTTCTTTTTGTTTTATTTCTAAAAGGTTTTTCAGTATTTTTGATCATTCATAAGCATGTGTATTGTGTATCTATCAACATGATTCCTGTGAGATATATCAATTGCATCAGGTATAAGTCTATAAAAGAAGTACATGTGTATACAATTTGGCATTTCTTCAAAATGCCTACAGAATGATTGTTAATATTATGGGAATAGTACAATGATAGTAAAGAGGCTATGAATTTTTTATTCTCGAAAACAAAAATTTCAAAGGTTTTTGTAAGTACAATTATAGCATTTGTATCTGGTTCTCGAAGAAGGACAGTTGTAGGATCCGTCCAATCGGAAGCAGCCACTATCGTATAGGAATCGTCCCATTCCGTATCTTCTTCCATTAACGTTAAATTTCGACAGCAGTTTTCGTTTCTTCCCTGTTATACAGAAATTTACCGTTTTATATGAGGGACAATAATATGAACCAAAACAGTAGCATTGACACTGATACCAAAGACCTCCTCTGGTGAACGTGAAAATGGAATTTCCTTGATATCTTTGTCCCCATACAGTGCAATCCCTGCAAGAACGAGCGCTGCAAAGGACAAAGGCAAAGAATAGAAGAAGAAACACCTCCAACATCTGAAAAAAAAACAACAACAGTTCACTGTCCGTACAATTTATAGGAATTCTTTTTTATTAGTATAAATGACATTATTATGTTTTACGCAAAATGGAAATCAAATAGGGAGTAACTGACGTTGGTGTAGATCTCTCATGCTCTTGAAAAAATACCTACTACGTATGAATTAATGATTTTAAATTAATAATATAATGTATATGGATATAATAAACATTACTCAAGCTCAAAGTCCATTAAACAATACAAAATAGGAACAAGGCAACTAAGGACCTCTGAAACATCAGAGTTGGGTTCAAGTGCCATGTAGGATTGAGTATCCCCTGCCGACCGCTCACACCCGCTGTCCTTACTTTGCGACTCTAGAGCAGGCACTCTAACATGTGCATGATTTTTTTTCAAATCGATATACAGCTAAATATAGGTATTTTAGATTACAACAAAATTATAAAAATGAATACTATTCATCGACTAGGATAAACTGAGAGAAATATTTAGAAATGGATATTTTTGAAACTAAATAATACTTAATATAACAAATTTACAAATAAATATTGATATTAAATTCTCCAAGATGGGATTTTTTTCCTTTTTTCTATCTTATCAACATAACGTTCTAATTTTTGATCGATTGCTACATGTTTTATCGGATGATATACTGTGATTGCTTTAATGAAGGGTTAAAAGTTTGACAATTTTGTTATATTATGAAATTAGCGAGTGGAAACGTGTGTGATGTAACAGTACTTAAGGAAGCTCTTATCAGTGATAAAAAAGAGCTTTTTGAACTTGGAGAAATATACAATGTATATCATAAAAAGGAGTGCATATTTAGTATGATTCATTTTCAATATATGGTACCTGCTTTAATTTTGCAGGAAAATGATCAAAGACAAGAGAATTTGCTTTATGTGAGCATATACACTGTTGTTTACTTACACTGGCAGAATAATGGAAATGAGGAATTCATTATGCATTTTTAGTCTAATAAGAATATCCTATTTTAGTCTAATACACATTGTGTAATGACTTGAAAGTAGCCATTTTTTCCATCTCAATTCAAAGGGTAGATCACACTAACACTATAGAAATAACCTACATTGTACAAATAAAACTCTTAAGTTTGCAAAAGCTTAACTTTTGTTAAACAAATTACATTCCGAAAAAAAAAAATCAAAACGAAATTTGCATGTTTCTTACCACATGATCACGTACGATTACAGGGATTGAGCTCTCTCAATGATACACGCACAATCTCTCTCGTTACACTCATAATCTCTAACGTTACACAAACCATTACGAACATTTCACGAACGATTATACACGATTGTTTTGTCAATATTAACGTTGCAGCCACTATGATCAGATACTTTAATTGTTTTCTTTTTTACTCCATAAGTATTGCCATAACTAAAACTAAAATTTGAACAGATCAAAAGGATCATTCTCTATAAGGCCGTTTTGCGGCCTACAGTGATTTCAAAATTTTAGATAGTATTTTTTCCCTTGAAAATTGCATTTATCACTAGGGTTCAATTCAATAAAAAATATTGGTTGGTTAATGATTCAATAGTATTTTTAATGATATAGGGTCACAAAGTAAGGTACTATCGGTCCGTATTAGCCTTAGAGTAATGGGAAAACTCAAGAGGGTGGCTGTGTTAGATAACTCCTACGCATGTCACAACTACCTTTAGGGGGGGAGTCTCAACTTTTATACATGTAAATACATAAAGTTTAGATTTTAACTGGATATCGTGTAACACGATTCTTAGACACATCATTTCTAATATGGTTATTTTATGCGTAAAATAAGTACCACATCTATAAAAATAATATATAATTATAATATGATTATATATGAAGTAATAATTTTTAATGAACTGCAAATCAACCTTTTCAGCATCATACAGTGGGAATTTCGTAAAGATTTACATTCAAAATATGCAAAATGTGGATGCATCGGAATTCTTGCCATAAAAAATATATTGAACCATAATTTTAAAAAATCTTCTTATTTATTCCTTAGGCCTGATGTATTTCCGACATAAATAAACAATTTTTGATCATTTACATTCAGAAACATGCATAGGAACTTGATTTAAATAAACCTACCCTCAATTTTTCTTTAACTGACGCCTTTTTTTATCTCTAAATCACGTGACTTAGATGATCGATGTTGAAAAACAAACAGCAAAATCATGAACTAGAATGATTACAGTTATATAAAATCACATTTTAAATAAATTTTATCGTAGGCCGGAAAATGGCCTTACAGAAAATGATCCCTTATATACCCTTAGGTTAAAAATTTAACAGATACATGTACTTTACCTATTTAATCTTCATCTAATCTTTATTATGAATTAAAAACTAATAGAAAGTATACGTTTCCTTCAAACTTGATGTTTTTTTTTTAAATCTTTATAATAACCTTAAATTCAATTTATCGGTAGATATACAGGCATACGAAATAAAATACGCAAAGATAGCTGATTGTCTCTTTAGGACATAGCTTAATTTTGCAATAAAAAGTATAAAATATTTCTTTCATCGCCTTAAATCGCCAGTTCATTATCTATATTTGTCAAAGTATTTGTCATTTATAGAGCAAATTATCTTCAAGTCATAATTGGAAAATAATCATCAAATGTCCGGTAGGGTAAATGCTTACATACACTTGTTTGTTCCTGACACGTAGACTTCATTTTTTTTTCATTTACATTTTCGAAAAAAAAAAGCACGCTATGGTTATATTAGTGTAGAAAGAGCAACATCCCCTTGCTCTTTTAAACTTAGATTTATAATATAACATATCATGTTTGAATTAATTTATATCCACTGAATATTACTACTTTTATTTATTTATTTTTTTTTTTTTTTTGAAAATCATGGCTGCTAATTAATGCTGTTTTGTTCAAAGATACACTAAAACATGGACACTGCAATTCTAAATATTTCTATATTATTGAAAGGTACCCATTTTTATTCGCAACTCCTTTTTACCACAAAATTTAATGATTCTTTCACAAATTTATAGTTACGTAAATCTAAA